>NC_141534.1:195200000-195345000 GCF_021556685.1 Rattus norvegicus
TCCCTGGGCGGGATCCTGGACATTTTCGCGGGAGGGAGGAACGGGCGCTGCAGTCCTCTGCCTACCCTTGCTGCCACCCCTGAGATTTAGGAGCCACCCGCTGAGGCCTTCCGTGAGTCAGCCGGAGGTGGAAGTGGTTCGGTCTCCTGGCTATAAGGTTTGATTCTTGGCTTGGCTGAGGTCACTCAACAGGAAGGTTGAAGCCAGTGCTCAGGTTATTGGGTTCAGGGGCCCAGGGTCTCATTACAGCTCCGCATCTTGGGGAGTTACCATGGTTACTTTTCCTAAGGAGGCTGGTGGCCTTTCTTCCAAGAGAAGATAGTTCTTTGTTTGTTTGTTTGCTTGTTTGTAGGCAGGCACTTGCTGTGTAGGCTCCTACCACAGGTTGCCCCCGGGCTGGGCTTCCAGACATCGCCATCGCAGGGTTCATTTGTGCGCCCTCATATCTTTTCCTGCCCGCCACTCCGCCACTTCCTGGGTTCCAACTTCCCAGGCCTCCCATCTCATCACCTTCTTGACCTGCCACAAACCAGTGTTCCTTGCAATCTTGGCTTTTCCTACCTTTACCTCCTATGCCACCCTTCCACTGGAGACTCCACACGGACTCTTGTACCTGTGACCACTGTGTAGTAAGTGACTGGCTGACTTCAGACCCAAACCCTAAAGCTTGGCATTCAAGGCAGTCTAAAATGTGGATCCAGTCACAGGCTGCCTGGTGCTATAGAGAAATGGATTTCGCCTCAGGGCAGTCAAAGGGGGAACCAGTCTCAAAATCTGTCACCATTTCAACAAAGACTAGATCGACTGAAGTGTTGAGCTAGCAGACATCTACAGAACATTCCAGCCAAATAACTGCAGAGAATACATTCTTCTCAGTCGCCCCTGGAACTTTCTCTAAAATAAACTACTGTTAGGCTACAAGCAATTGAAATGCATTGTCTGACCATCATAGACACCAAACCAACACAAGACCCTAGAGCACAGGCTCGTGGGGTTAAACAGCACACTACTGAGTGAGCATGGACTACTGAAAAAGTCCAGAAGGAACTCAAGAAGTCCCTGAAAGTGGAGGAAAATGAAACTACAATAGCCTCAAACTTGAGTTACAGTGAACTTAGTAGGAAGAGAGGTGTTTGTGGTAATAGTTGTCTGCGTTGAAGAATTAAGAGACCAGTCAAATAAATGGTGGTACACACCTTAGGGCCTTGGAAACCAAGCCAATGCTAGACTAATTACAATAGGCCAAAAATTAACAACATGAAAATGAAAATATATATATATATATATATATACATACATAATGAATGAATAAAAGACAGTTAGTTGCTCCTTAGAGGAAGTAGGCATGCCTGAGAAACCGTTAGCCAAGCTGACTAAAAGGAGATGGTAAGGCTCAAGGTGTAAAAGGACCTGCTATAACACATGGCGGCAAGGACATTTAGACAGTTATAAGCTGAGGCCAGACGGTGGTGGTGAAGGCCTTTAAACCCAGCACGTAGGAGACAGAGGCAGGGGGATGTCCACAAGTTGGAGGCTAGCCTAGTCCATAAAGGGAGTTCCAGGATAGCCAGGAGCTGTTACATAGAGAAACCCTGTCTCAAAAACAACAACAAAAGGGGGGGATGGGGGGTGCTGGAGAGATGGCTCAGAGGTTAAGAGCACTGACTGCTCTTCTAGAGTTCCTGAGTTCAAATCCCAGCAACAAAACAGAGGCTCACAACCAACTGCATTGAGATCCGATGCCCTTTTCTGGCCTGCAGGCATGCATGCAGGCAGAAAGCTGTATGATGTATACATAATAAGTAAATAAATATTAAAAAAAAAACAAAGAGAGAGAGAGTTGTAAGCTGTTTGATACTGAGCATGGGCCCATACCTGGAGCCAGGCCTGCACCCAGGGATTAGCTCATGACTAATTATAATGACGTACTAAAAAACCTCCTTTCCCATTAGCTCAGAAAGCTCCAAAGAAAATGTAAAAAATGTCTAGGTGCACATACTTTTCAAAATTAAACCAAGATAAGACAGTTTCTTCTTTGTGTTTTATTTTGTTTTGTTTGAGACAGGGTTTCTTTGTGTAACTTTGGCTGTTCTGGAACTCGCTCTTTAAACCAGGCTGGCCTCAAATCTCTGCCTCCTGAGCGTTGGGATTAGAAAGGTGTCTGCCCCATACCCAGATAAGCAATTATTGCTCTTGCTAGACCTAGACCTACTGACCTAGACCCAGGCTCGCCTCTTAGAGCCCACAAGGTGGCTCACAGACTGCCTGTAACTCCAGTTTCAAAGGATCCCATGCCCTCTTCTGACCTCCTTGGGCTTCTGCACACATGTGGTGCACAGACATACACCCAGGCACACACACACATACACATACAAAGTAAGTAAATACTTTTTTTTTTTAACAAGCTCTTCTTTTTTTTTTTTCTTTTTCTTTTTTTTTTTCGGGGCTGGGGACTGAACCCAGGGCCTTGCGCTTCCTAGGCAAGCGCTCTACCACTGAGCTAAATCCCCAACCCCAAGTAAATACTTTTTAAAGAAAGATTTATGTGAGTACACTGTCGCTGTTTTCAGACACACCAGAAGAGGACATCAGATCCCATTACAGATGGTTCTGAGCCACCATGTGATTGCTGGGAATTGAACTCAGGACCTCTGGAAGAGCAGCCAGTGCTTTTAACCTCTGAGCCATCTATCTCTTCAGTCCCCAGTAAATACTTTTTAAATGAAATAAAAATTTGTCTACTGGGCTGGCAAGATGGTTCAGCAGGTAAAGGCACTTGCTGCCAAGTTCGATGACATGTATCGAGTCCCCAAGACCCATGTGATAGAGAGAACCAATTTCCTTCCACAAGGTGTCACCTATCTCCACATGCAGGCTCCCACATTCATGCACCCACACAAAGAAATATAATATTAAAATTAAAAATATTATTTTATTTGTCTAGATATGTTTATGTATGTATATGTTTGAGTGTATTGCATGTATGTTTGAGTGTATGTACATGTGCATGTATGTTTAATTAATGCACATATATGTTTAAGTGTATGCATATGTATGTTTGAGTATATTGCATGTATGTTTAAGTGTATGCATATGTATGTTTGAGTGTATTGCATGTATGTTTGAGTGTATGTGCACGTATGTTTAAGTGTATTTGTAGAGGCCAATGGAGGGTATGGTGCCTGCCTTCATCACTCTCCACCCATTTTTTGAGATGTGTTTTCTCCCTCAACATAGGGCTTGCATTTTCTCAGGTAAACAGGAAATTAGGAAGCCCCACAGACCCTCCTATCTCTGTTTACCTAAAAGCTACGGTTACAGATGTGTGCTGGATGCCAGGTTTGTATGTAGGTGCTGGGGTCTGGATTCGAGTTGTCATGATTTTAAAGCAAAGGCTTTCGACTGCTGAGCTGTCTCCCCAGCCCTGAAGACAAACGAGTTCAGCAGATCTGTAACAAGTAATGAGACTAAAGCAGTAATAAAAACTCCCAAATAAAAAAGGTACAGGTTGTCCACGGCCATACCACCCTGAACGTACCCCATCTCATCTGATCTCTGAAGCTAAGCAGGGTGAGGCCTGGTTAGTATTTAGATGGGAGACTACCTGGGAATACCGGGTGCTGTAGACTTAAAAAAAAAAAAGGTACAGGCCCTAGTGGAGTCATTGCTGAATCCCACAAGACCTTTAGAGACATGGGATCAACAATAGGAAAGAAAGAACTACCTACCATACTTTAAAAAAAAAGGGAGAGAGTGAGCGGGAGGTAAGGAGGGAGGGAGGGAGGGAGGGAGGGAGGGAGGGAGGGAGGGAGGGATCGAGGGAAGGAGCGAGGGAGGGAGCAAGGGAGGGAGGGAGAGAGCTGTGGGTGTGGATGGGTGTTTTGCCTACATCATGTCTGTGCACCACTTTCACGCCTGGCCCTTGCGGAGGCCAGAGAGGGCGTCAGATCTCCTGAGACTGAAGTGACAGTTGTGCTCCCATGTGGCTGGGTGCTGGGATTGAGTCCAGGTTCTTCGAAAGAGCAACCAGTGCTCCTAACTTCGGAACCGTCGCTCCAGCCCAGCTGCCAAACACTTTACAAAGCCAATATTACCCTGATGCCAAAACCAGATAAAACTACCACAGCTAAAAAAAGAAAGAATTACAGACCAATCTCCCCATGAACATTGATACGAAAATTATCAATGAAATACTTGCAAACCAAGTTCAAGAACATATTTTAAAAAAACAAAAACAAGGGGTTGGGGATTTAGCTCAGTAGCAGAGCGCTTGCCTAACAAGCGCAAGGCCCTGGGTTCAGTCCCCAGCTCCGAAAAAAAGAAAACAAAAACAAAAACAAAAACATCAGGCTGGAGAGATGGTCAGGGTTTAAGAGCACTGTCTATTTTTGCAGAGGTTCCATTCCCGGCCACCACATAAGTGGCTTCCAACTATCTGTAGTGGAATCTGATGCCCTCTTCTGGCGTGCAGGTGTACGTGCAGACAGAGCACTCATATACGTAAAATAAATAAATCTTTTTAAAAAAATCAATCTTGGGGTTGAAAGGACAGTTAGCAGTTAAGAGTACTTGCTCTTCCAGAATTTGGCTCTTAGAATCCATGTTGGGAGGCTTGCAACTATCTATAACTCCTGTCTCAAGAGACCTTAAAACTCCTTCTCATGACCTCTGTGGACCCCTGAACACATGTGGCATACACTCCTACATCTAAGTAAAAAAAAAAAAAAAAAAACTCACTTGACAGGATGAAGTTGGCGTTTTTTCTTTTTCAAAGAAGCAGGAATGGTTGAACTTATACAAGTCTATAAATGTAATCTATTATATAAATGGGCTCAAGGACAGAAGTCACATGATCAGCTTAGCAGATGTGGAAACGACAGTTTCCTGATGAAAGCTCCGGATAACTAGGAGTAGGCGGCCATGCTCTGCCGTAACAAGGGGATACACTGCAATCTTGTGGTCCAGGCGTGTGGCACAGGTCTTGCTCCCAGAGCTCAGAGACAGACACAGTGGATCTCTGTGAGTTCCAGGCCAACCAGGGCAACAGTGAGACCCTGTCTCAAAACAAACATGTAGCCAGCCTTGTACTAAATAAGTAAAAACCTAAAGCATTTATCCTGATGACAGGAACAAGACAGGGCTATACTCTGTCTACTTTCCCCCACTATAGTGCTCTAAGTTTTTTTTTTTTTTCTTTTCTTTTTTTCGGAGCTGGGGACCGAACCCAGGGCCTTGCACTTGCTAGGCAAGCACTCTACCATTGAGCTAAATCCCCAACCCTCTAAGTTTTAACTAAGTCAAAAAGTGAAAAAAGAAAAGAAAAAAAAAACAAGTAAAAGAGAAATGAAAGAAAGGATCCCCCCCCCCCATTGACAGTTAATGTGGTTCTCCATATTAGACCTCCCGACTGTACAGAAAACTCTGAGAATTGATAAGCTCTTTCAGCAGAGTGACAGGAAACAAAAAATAACAAAAAAAAATCACTATCCTTTCTACATATCAATAATAAGCACACGGAGGAACAGATTGGGGGCGAAGCTGGGGAGATGGCCCAGCAGTAAAAGGACACTGATTTTTTGAGGACCAGCGTTTGGTTCCTAACACCCACATGAATTGGAAGCATAGAATTTGGTAATAAGCAGAGCATGGTATGTCACAGATGTGTAAAACAACTGGACAGAACACTAAGTCCAAATAAACCACACAACTACAATCACCTGAGTTTTGACAATAATGTCAGGAATAAATATTAATGTCAGGATAAATATTGGAGAAATTTAGCCTCTTTAACAGATGGTCCTGGGAGAACTGGGCATCTACATAAAGAACAGATTAGATCTTGTCTGTCACTCTGCCACACGCACGCGCGCGCACACAGACACACACACACAGACACACATATACACACAGACACACACACACACACACATACACACACACACACATCCTAAGTGGATCAAACACCTTTAGCAAAAGACAGGAGACTCTGAAACTGTTAGAAGAAAAACCAGGGAAGACATTTCAAGATGTGGACATAGAGAAGACTCTGAAAAAGACCCCGGTATCCAGGGGAAAGGCCGGTGATCGACAAGATAGACCTTGATCCAGTTTACTTTTTGTTGCTGTGATAAAAACAAGCTGACCGAAGGAACTTGGGAGGAAAGGGTTTATTTAAATGTATTCTCAGAGGAAAGGGTTTATTTAAACATATACTTTCAGGTCTGGGAGGAAAGGGTTTATTTAAACATATACTTTCAGGTCTGGGAGGAAAGGGTTTATTTAAACATATACATTCAGGTCACCGTTTAACACGGAGGGGTGTCGGGGTTGGGGATTTAGCTCAGTGGTAGAGCGCTTGCCTAGCAAGTGCAAGGCCCTGGGTTCAGTCCTCAGCTCCGAGAAAACAAAAAACAAAAAAACAAAAAAACAAAAAAACACTGAGGGGTGTCAGGGAAGGAGCTCAAGTAGAAACTGAAGCATAAACTGTGGAGGAAGGCTGCTTACCACCTTGCCCTCCTGGTCGCTCCTGTCCAGCCTTCTGAGGAGTGGCACCACCCACAGTTCAGTGGGCCTTCCTGAATCAAGTCAAGACACTTCCCCATAGATGTGCGTCAGGCCAGTCTGATCTGGGCAGTCCCTCGACTGAGACTCCTCTTCCCAGGTAACTCTTGGTTGTTTCAAGTTGACAATAAAAACTACCTAGCACTGGGCTGGAGAGATGGCCACATGGCACTGGCTTCTCTTACAGAGAGGACCTGGGTTCTATTCCCAGCACCCACATGACAACTTGCAGTAGCCTGCAGCTCCGAGGACATCCAAAGCCTACATCCTCACAACATGTGTATGGCAAAAACAAACAAACAAACAAAATACTCCAACAACTATACAAAAAATAAATAAATAGGGGCTGGAGAGATAGCTCAGTGTTTAAGAGCATTAGCTATGCTTCCAATAGGACCAAGGTTCAATCCCAGCACCCACATGGCAACTCATAACTCCCATCCCAGGTCCTGACATTCTCACCCAGACAAAAATGCACGCAAAACACCAGTGCACACAACAATTTTTTTAAAAAATGAAATTTGTAAAAATAAAATAAGTAAAACCTTTAAAAAAAAACAGACTGGTGAAATTAAGAAGCTTTTATATAGCAAAGAAAGCAGTTACTTGAGGAGACAGTCTACAAAATGGGAAAGGATTTTTGTTAGCTATGCATTTGACAAAGGATTAATATTTAGAATATATAAATAACTTAAAAAACAAAAAACAAACAAACAAAATCCCCAACAATTGAGCAACAAAAAACCAAGGCCCGGAGAGACAGATCAGCGGTTAAGGAGCACTGGCTGCTCTTGCAAGAGGATCTGGGTTTGCTTCTCAACATTCCCATGGTGGACTCATAATTATCAGTAATTCAAGTCCCAGGGTATCTGGTTCCCGCCTCTGGCTCCTGCAGGTACCAAGAAAGTATCTGAACATATATTCATACAAAATACTCATACACATGATATAACAATAAATCTTTTTTTTTTTTGGTTCTTTTTTTTCGGAGCTGGGGACCGAACCCAGGGCCTTGCGCTTCTTAGGCAAGCGCTCTACCACTGAGCTAAATCCCCAACCCCAAATCTTTTTTTTTTTTAAAGAAAACAACTCCAATCAATAATTGGACTAACAGGGCTGGAGAGTTGGCTCAGTGGTTAAGAGCGCTGACTACTCTTCCAGAGGTCCTGAGTTCAATTCCCACCAACCACATGGTAGCTCACAACCATCTGTAATGGGTTCTGATGCTCTCTTCTGGTGTGTCTGAAGACAGCTACAGTGTACTTATATATAATAAATAAATCTTTAAAAAAAAGAAAAGAAAAAAAGAAAAAGAAAAAAGAATTGCTGGGGTGGGTTGGGGATTTAGCACAGTTTGCAAAAGAAAAAAAATTAAAAGAAAAATTCCACTTTCCCTATATGTTCCTTTGTCCAACATTAAATTATTTTTTTTATTTTTTAAAATTTTTACTTATATGAGTGCACTGTAGCTGTCTTCAGACATACCAGAAGAGGGCGTCAGATCCCATTACGGATGGTTGTGAGCCACCATGTGGTTGCTGGGAATTGAACTCAGGACCTTTGGAAGAACAGTCAGTGCTCTTAACTGCTGAGCCATCTCTCCAGTCCCTAAAATTATTTCTAACAACCAGAATTTACACTACTGGTGGGGAATAGCATCTATTTCAGCCTCTATGGAAATCAGTACAGTATTTTCTCAAAAAACAAAAACTGCATCTGCATATGGCCCAGCTATGCCCCCCTTGGTATTTACCCAGAAGACTCTAGGTTCACATATCCTCGATCAGTGCAGCAGCAACAGAGACATGGATAAGGAAAATGTGCTGCACAGACATGGAAACTCGTTCTGAGACAGGGTTTCTCTGTGTAGCCCCTGGTTGTTCTGAAATTCAACCTATAGACCAGGCTGGCCTCAGACCCAGAGATCTGCCTGCCTCTGCCTTGTGACTCTCGGGAGATAAGCATGGGCCATGTCCATAGGATTTCATGTGGCCTATGCTTTACACCTGGAAGCCAGCCCAGAGGACTATTATGTATGGAGGCTGTGCCCTGGTCTCCTCAATTCACTTCATTCTTGGGACCCAGAGCTATGTCCGTTGGCCACTCAGAGCCTGGGGACTCTTCACATGCATCTGGAGCAAGTGCCCCATGGCATTTAATGAACCTGAGAACCATGCGACTGCACCATTGCGCCATCTTCCCCGGAGAGCAGATTCTGTTCAGGGCTACTTCTATTCTGTGAACCTTCCTGACAGCCAGCCATCATCCAGCCACCGACACGGAGGTGCTGGGTAAGTTAGTATAACCAAGCCACCATTGCCTTTGCCTCCTCTAGATGTCTATGCCTAGACCTAAGTCAACGTCTTGCAAATAAATAGAGTCAAGGCATGATGTGCACTCCTAGGGACAGATGCACGTGAACCGTGGGTTTAAGGCTAGCCTGGGCTGCGCGGTGAGGCTGTGTCTCAGAAGCCTGATCCAGAGACCAGAAAGATTGGTAAGCAGTTAGTAGCACTTTCTGCCCTTCCAGAGGACTGGGGTTTGGTTCTGGGCACTCACATGGGGAAGTTTACAACCACCTGTAACTTCGGCTTCAGGGAATCCAATGCCCTCTTCTGACCTCCTCTACCACACCCCTTCCCCCAAATACACATAAGTAAAACTAAGAAAATTTCTTTGTGCATTCAAGGCCAGTCTGATTCTATATAGCAAGTTCTGGGACAACCAAGCCTATGTAGAAAGACTCTGTTTCAAAACAAAACAACACAACAACAACAAAAACAAATATGTATATTAAAGCCCAATTAATATAAAATTTAATAAACCAGAATATAATATGTAACCAATAAACAGTTACCCATGTTAAAAAAAAAAAAAAGGGCTGGAGAGATGGCTCAGTGGTTAAGGGCACCGACTGCTCTTCCCGAGGTCCTGAGTTCAAATCCCAGCAACCACATGGTGGCTCACAACCATCTGTAATGAGATCTGATGCCCTCTTCTGGTGTGTCTGAAGACAGCTACAGTGTACTCATATATATAATAAATAAATAAAATATTTAAAAAAAAAACAGTTACCCATGTAAATGACATAATCCCATGCATGTTAAACACCCATCACATCGGAAGGTCTGGGTGCCCGTATTCCCTACCAGCTGGCACTACCATGTCTGGCACACAGCAGACCTTAGGTGAGGGCTGAGGAAACACGCAATGTGACAAGGTTCCCTAGGTGAGCCATGGATGGATGCCGAGTTTCCAGTCACTCCCAGTCCCAGAAACTGGAGGTCTAGGAGCTGTACTTACCCTTGAAAGCTGGAGCACTTCACAGCCCATCAAGGAAGAGACTCTACTCTGGATTCAGTCGTACCTACGAGACCTGGTGAGCAAAGTCGCAGCCTGATTCTGATTCCGAATTCCAAACTCTAGAATAACGAGTGTTAACAGACACTGCGCTGCTCCAAGCACTTGCCAATGTGTCCAACAATGCAGGTAAGAAGCTTGGTGTACAGCTTGAGGCAGAGCCAGAGAGAGACAGGGCAGGGACAGCAATCCCAGACATTCCCTTACCTTTTCCAGATTTTGAATCAGAGAAAAATTGAGATTCGCCACAGCTTTTTTTTTTTTTTTTTTTTTTTTTCTTTTTTTCGGAGCTGGGGACTGAACCCAGGGCCTTGTGCTCGCTAGGCAAGCGCTCTACCACTGAGCTAAATCCCCAACCCCATTCGCCACAGCTTTAACTCAGAATTTCAGGTGTAGCTGGTCCGAGACACCGTTGGACATTGTATTAAAGGTATTTTCCTATGGGTTAATTGTTATGACTGAGGAGAAAAGAATTGCTTGGAAAGAGCGAGTGAGCGAGCTTGGATGTGGCTTCTCTGAGAGTGGGAGGAATAAGACAAGTCCAAGTTCGAGAAGCCATGGATGGCATCTTTCTTCCTTTCTTTCTCTCTTTCTTCTTAGATTTATCTGTTTATGTATATGAGTACACTATCGCTGTCTTCAGACACACCAGAAGAGCGCATCGGATCCCATTACAGACGGTTGTGAGCCACCATGTGGTTGCTGGGAATTGAACTCAGGACCTCTGGAAGAACAATCAGTGCTCTTAACTGCTGAGCCATCTCTCCAGCCCCTATGGCTAGTATACTAATCTGATGCAGTGACCCAGGAACCACAATGGTTACATACATTGTTTGACACATGTCCCTTTCCTATAAGTGGCATTTCTGAGGAGAGTCCTGCATGAAACGGCAGGCTTCTGGCCAGGAGGGGAGAAAGACCTTCCAGTAGTTGGTTATGTGAAATTCTCCTTCTCTGCTGGTGAGAGGCTTCAGCTAGCCTCTGGGGTGGGGACCCCTATGTATCCCCCCCATTTCCCTCCATCCTGTTCCATACACACTATCTGCTTAAAAGTTGGATGGGTTAAATGCTCACCACAACCCACTCCTGAGCGCTGTCATCAACCTGACCTTTTGCATTCGCTGCCCACCTTGTCCATCTTCCCACCATGACATCCTGGTGTCTTCTCTGGACATTTTCTCAGGCTGGACACTTCATATAAATAACGGATTTTGTTCGGGCTCTAGATTTTATTTTCCCCTACTTGAAAAAAAGGTTCATTTCCAATTCTCTGTGTATGTGTGTGGAGAGGTACACATGCATTCGGGCCCCAGTTGGAGTTGAGCCTCCTGATGTGAGCACTGGGAACTGAACTTGGGTCTAGAAGGGCAGCAAGGACTTTTAACCACTAGGCCACCTTCCCAGTGCCTCTTCACTTTTTAAAAAGCACTTACGGGGGCTGGAGCAATGGCTCAGTGGTTAAGAGCACTGGCTGCTCTTCCAGAGGTCCTGAGTTCAATTCCCAGCAACCACAGGGTAGCTCACAACCATCTGTAATGGGATCTGGTGCCCTCTTCTGGTGTGTCTGAAGACAGCAGCAGCAAACTCACATACATAAAGTAAATAAATATATTTTAAAAAGCATTTACAGTATGTTTTTATTTTATATTTTATAAACAACTTTAATTTGCCCTTCAAATGTTTATAATTGGTGGTACTTCCCTTGGTGTGTCACATGTCCAAGAGAAAGGAAGACTGTGTCAAAATACCACCCTTAGTCAAAATACCACCAGTAAAGCCACCGTGAGAGCAAGAGGAGCTCTCATGAGCTACAACGAACCCTGTAGGCGTAAATTTGTCTCGGCCTCTCCTTTAGTCCAACACCCACCAGAGGTGGAGAAAAGGTATTAGGACACGGGAGAAGTGGACCCGTTTAGAAATAGTTCTTTGGGGGAGATTTCCATCTTCCTTGGTCTCAGTCCAGTCCACTAGCAAACACCAAACACGAATCCACAGCTGCAGCCCAGTCCACTCGGCAGACGCCACACAGGACTGCAAGGGCCGTTCAGTCCAGAAGAAACAGCGAGGCTCTCCAACTGTCCGGAGTCCACTGTAGAAGCCGCAATACGCCGCAGACACCTCTCAAGAAGTTCTTTGGTGAATTTCTGTCTAGGATGTCACCGTAAGCGAAGGTCAATGCAATGTAAACAATACACTCGTGCCATCGGTGAAGACTACGAAACGGGGCAAGGTGAACCAATGCTCAGCTCCCACTGTCTGTGGGTGATGTTTACATTCCTTCCAAATAGCACACGTCTGCCACAGCAAGACATCCTTTCACCTGTGTCTGCTTTAGCAAGCCATCCTTTCACCTGTGTGCCGAGCAAAGCATCATTTAACATGGCTTTCCAAAGAAACCAGAAGTTTCCACTTTGAACCCCCTGCGTCAGGGTTGCTATGAAACTTCCAACCTGGCAGATCTTTCCAAGTGCTTTTTTTTTTTTAAAGTTTTGTTTTTATTTAATGAATATGTTTGCCTCCGTGTGTACCTGTGTGCCATGTCCAGGCCTGTGTCCTTGGAGGCCAGAGAGGGGGTTGGGATCCCCTCTCTTAGGCCTACTCTGTGGTTCCTTTTGATGGCTATTTACATTTACATTTCAGAGGAACTAATTGATTTCCTTCTGGAGTTCCACAGCTCCTAGAGTTCCACATACCTGCTGTGCTGGTGATTCCTGGGCTGAGGCTGCCTGCTAGGACTCAGTTGGTACACCGTGAAAGTGATTCCTGCTTTCTAAGCATCCCTCTGCCTGTGCTCTCTCACACAAGCACCACATTCCCGGTCCTATCCAGATACCTTTAATAATAACTCATTCACACATGTATGCTGAAACCCAACCTGGACTTTTTTTTTTTTTTTTCCTTTTCTTTTTTTCGGAGCTGGGGACCGAACCCAGGGCCTTGTGCTTGCTAGGCAAGCGCTCTACCACTGAGCTAAATCCCCAACCCTCAACCTGGACGTTTTAAGCTGCTTCTCAGGGACTGAGTTTCCCAGTCTGTACCAGAACTCACAGGAGGCTTATGCTGCCTGGAAGTCCTGTTCTCTGAACCCTAGGACAACAGATTCATTTTCCAGAGTCGCTACTTTGGGTTTCACTGCTGACCTAGTCCACCTGGTCCAAAGCGCTGTGAACCATATTCTAGGTTGATGCAAACCAGCGGCACTGCTGGAGATGGGAGGAAGGAAACCGCCCGGGAGCGTTAACTCATCTGAAGGAAGCCACAGGCGCTGGGGAAAAGCTGCTTCCTGGTCCTGGCTCTTTTGGAAAGGCAGACAGGTAACCAGGGAAATGATTTGCAAGGTCAATTTGGAGCATACGAAGGGAGAGAGGACCACCATACCTGACTCCACTTTGCATTTTACTTCTGTTTTCTCTATGAGTCCCCCTACACTCGAGCAGAGTAGAAATCCCAAGTAAATGTGGTACCGCAAAGTAGTCCGGCTTCCAGTTGCTGTGGACCGATTGTCTGTCCCTATTTTCACTCATTTGCGCCCGCCATCTATCTGCTAACGCTGGGAAAGGAACTGCCTACTAAATCAGAAAACTCTGGTCCTTCTTTGCGTTGTGACTTAGCTGATTTCAAGTTCCCTCTCCCCCGCAAGGAAAGAACGGGGCAAAGAACTGCACCCCAAGGTCCTCCCTGGCTCGCCTCGTGGGCTGCGGACGATCAGTCAGGGGTGTGCGAACACGCCCTAATTTTCTTTTGGTTACTATCCCAGACTTTTACCGCCTCTCCTACAACTTCAGGGCACTTGAAGTCCAGTGGCTGAGCTAGCGATATGTGTGCACGTCTAAGGAGTTGTATTTGCCAGACATTTACAAAGAACCGTCGCACATCTTATTAAAGCTGCTTCGTGACAAGGAAGAGCTAAAACGGCCGTAGAGGACATGGAGACAAACCTCACTGCACTAAGACAAAGAAATGGGAGGCCGTGACTTGCTCGTGGCCACAGCGCAAAGAGGGTCGAGTGTGTTCCTACACTGCTTATTCGTTACTCTTCTGGGGACCTGAATACACTGGTCCAGAGACTTCCCTGAAGAACAAGGCCTGTTGTAGGGCAGACTCCTTTGACATCACCCAGTGGGTCTAATCCCTGTCTTTTTAAGGCCAGAGGAGACCATGGTTTCTTGCAATTTACTGGCCCTGGTTCCAGACCTCACTCTTCCCACTTAGCCTGAACTAGCTCGGAGGCTTTGGTCACAGGGGTGTCCGCCCACAGAGGCACTTCGCTGAACCTGCTGAATAGGTCACCACTGGAGTGAGAGCCAGGTGTTCCGACTGTGAAAGTCGCCCCCAAATCGGCCTCTCAGTTCCTTCTTTGCGCACAGTCCCTGGGAAACCGACCCTCCCCGCCCGGCTTGAGGGTGTGGCTTTAAGGCAGCTACCCAACCGTGGGCTACTCCTTGTTAGGTAGGAATGGGTCACGGTCTCCACAACCCTCTTCCCTAGCCTCTGGCAGGCTCCAGCTGTGCGTGATTTAACCTGCCTTCCTAGGCAATTTGGCTGCAAGCCACCTCTTGTGACGCCCTATTTCGAGAAGTCAAAGTCCCTACCGAGAAAACAGGACAGTCCTGCAATCCCCCAGGGTGGAACCAGGATTTTGAGTTCAAAGCCTGTTCTGGACTACAGAACACCCAGCCCCCACACAAACAAATGCCACATAAAGCAACACAGAAAGCAAGGGCAGAGGCAATTACGACAAAAACCACAAAACAAAAATTGCAGGAGACTGAAAGAGCGTTCCACGGCAAAGAAGGTGATATTAACATGAGAGTGTGGGGCTTGCTGCCTTCATTTAACCAGCAGAAGAAGTAGGGACCGCAGAGCCAGTTTTTAAAAAGACACAGTTATGGGGTTGGGGATTTAGCTCAGTGGTAGAGCGCTTGCCTAGGAAGCACAAGGCCCTGGGTTCGGTCCCCAGCTCCGAAAAAAAGAACCAAAAAAAAAAAAAAAAAAAAAAAAAAAAAAAGAAGACACAGTTACAGCAAGCACAGGTCTTTAATGTGTAGGCTCAGCTGGCTCTTCCTCCCTCCCTCTCTTCTCTCTCCCTCTCTCCCTTCCTTTCTTTTTGGTTTTTGGGAGACAGGGTTTCTCTGTGTAGCCTTGCCTGTCCTGGAACTTTCTTTGTAGAACTGTTTGGTCTTTGGAGTTATAGGTATCTGTAAGCCTCCTAACCCCAGGGAAGAATGTAGAATGCTCTTAACCGCTGAGCACTGCAGTCCCTTTGTTTTTATGTGTTTAACATAACAAAAATAACCCTTGCCAAACTGCTTTGTGCCCTCTCTGTCTCTCTGTGTCTCCCTGTGTCTCTGTCTGTCTCTGTGTCTGTCTGTCTGTCTGTCTGTCTCTCTCTGCCTCTCTGTCTCTGTGTCTCTGTCTGTCTCTCTGTATCTGTGTCTGTCTGTCTGTCTCTCTCTGTCTCTGTGTCTGTCTCTGTCTCTGTGTCTCTCTGTCTGTCTCTCTATCTGTCTCTGTCTCTGTCTCTCTCTTGCCTAGCTGACCTGGAATTGGCTGTATGCTTCAGGCTGGCTTTGAACTTGCAGCAATCTCTCTGTTTCTGCCTCCAGAGTGCTAGGATCGAAGTCTTGCCCTTTGCCTAGCCTGGAACTGGTTATGTAGACCAGGCTGGCTTTGAACCCACAGAGATCCACCTGCATCTGACTCTTCGGTGCTAGAATCAAAGGTTTCTGAGACTATCTCTATAGTTAGTAGTCTAAGCTGGCCTTGAATTCTTAATACTTCTCCTTTTGTCTAATAATGGCTAGGCTTACAAGTATATCTTTATATCTTTACCCTCTTTTATTCCTTTTTTTTTTAAAAGATTTATTCATTTATTATATATAAGTACACTGTAGCTGTCTTCAGATACACCAGAAGAGGGCATCGGATCTCTTTACAGATGGTTGTGAGCCACCATGTGGTTGCTGGGATTTGAACGCAGGACCTCTGGAAGAGCAGTCAGTGCTCTTAACCTCTGAGCCACCTCTCCAGCCCTATTCCTTTTTTCTTATTGTATTTTTTCATGTTTCCCCTTGCCATGCCTCAAAGTTTTCTGATTTTTTTCTATAAAGTATCATCTGGTATTAATTGTGCTTATGAAATTTTGTTTTGTTTTTAACTTATTTTTTTTAAAGATTTATTTATTTTATGTGAGTACACTGTAGCTGTCTTCAGACACACCAATAGAGGGCATCAGATCCCATTACAGATGGTTGTGAGCCACCATGAGGTTGCTGGGAATCGAACTCAGGACCTCTGGAAGAGCAGTCAGTGCTCTTAACCGCTGAGCCCTCTCTCCAGCCTCTTCTTGTTTTTAACTTCTGATTCTTTGTGAATTTCACGTCATGCACCTCAATCCCACTCATCTCCCTGTTCCCTAGTACCCACCCTCCACTCTTGCAACCTCTGCTCTAAAAGAAAAAAACCTCATTGTGGAAGCTGCAGTGTGTCACAGTGTGTCCCACAGTGTACCCTTTTGTCCATACATCTTTACTTGTAAATGTCATGGCAGTGAGTCACTAGTCTGTTTCAAGGCCTCTGACTTCTGCTGCACTATCAATACTGGAAGCTCACAGGGACTCCTCTCGGATGTCCTGCTGTTGCCCTGTAGCCATGGAGATCCTGTAGCTTTGGATCTGTAGGACCAGCCTCTTCATGCTCTCCAGCAGTTCATCTATGGGGTAGATGTTGAGGCGGGCCAACTCAAAGCCCTGCATCTGGGCCTGAGAGGTATCTGGGCTAACCAGCTTGTCAACTCTCCTCAACCCACTAGGTCATCCAGTCCCACCCCAGGCTGTCTGGCTCTCATGTTCTCATGCCATCAGGACAGCTCACTGCTAGTGCCTAGTGCCGTGCCGTCGGGACCTGCTCTACTTCGCTGATGGAGTTCCAGAACAGCCAGGGGTTCACAGAGAAAACCTATCTTGAGAAACAAAGCAAACCAAAGGAGTAGGGCCTACTCTCCTGAGTGCTGTTGCTGCTGAGGGGCAGGTCTGGTTCTCCCACTCGGGTAGCCTAGGGACCAGCTCTTCTGCCTGTTGTAGGTGGCAAGGGAGAAGAGGGGAGAGCGTCTCTCCCTCATCCACTGCCACCTCACAGGAGACAAGCGGCAGGGCCCTCCCATGCCCACACCTTTGAGGCTGGCTCATCTACAACTTCTGCAACCAGGGCCAGCTCTCCTGTGCTTCCTGGGGGAGATGTGGGACCTGCTGTTCAGAGCACTGCAGCTGTGGAGGGGTGGGGTCAGCTCTCTTCAGGGCCAGCTCTTCCACAAAACCAGCAGTGAGAGGTGAGGTCAGGTCAGATCTGTACCATGCCTACTGCTGCACTATTCATGATAGCTAGGAGGTAGAATTAGCCTTTATAAATGTCCATCAGTGGGTGAATGGGTAAAGAAAATGGGAATTTTATGCAGCCATTAAGAAAAATAAAATGATAGCATTTTCAGGAAAATAGATAAAACTGGAGATCATTGTGTGAGCAAACTTAGTCAGATTGAGACAAATACCATGTTTTCTGTCACACGCAGAACCTAGGTTTAAATTTAAACATATATATTTATATTTATATGTGTGAGGAAGAACGCTTAAGAGAGGTGATAAGCAGGAGTATAACAATGCACGGGACAGGAAGCAGATAGAAGAAGGGAAGCAGGTGGAGGAGGGGAAATGGCACAGGAAGGACAGCGAGGTGAGAGTGAACGAGAATGGAGTGCAAGGGCACTGGGCAGAGTCCACGATGAAAGCCAAACGCTGTATCCCAATGTTTAGGATTAATAGAAAGTGATAATTAAATACTATTTTAAAAGCCCGAGAAGAAAAACAGCCATAATTACTGTTTTGATGTCCACTGCTAATTCTAATACTTCTCCATGAGCCATTCATCTTCTGCGTCATTTCAGTTGATTGATTATCTATGAATCATGTCTTTCTGGGACCTTGTATATCTGGTCACCTTTTATTAGATGTCCGGCCTTTATGTGACTGTGTGTGCACATGTGTGAGTATGTGCATGAGGTGGATGTGTGTGCACATGTGTGAGTCCATGCATGAGGTATATATGTGCATGAGGTGTGTGTCCACATGTGTATGTGCATGAGGTATGTGTGTGCAAATGAGGTGTCCATGTGAGTACATGTATGTGAAGGCCAGAGAAAGCAGGCTCCAGTGTTGTTCCTCAAAAGCGATACATTTTGTTTAGACAGAGTATGTCAGTGGGACCAGTCTACTTGGGCAGCAGACCAGGGGATCTGCACGTCTCTGTCTCCCTAACGCTGTGTATAACTGGATGCCACCACACTCAGCGTTTTAAGTGTGCATTCTGGAGATTGAACTCAAGCCCTTACTCTCTCGTGGCAAATACGTCTCCAAGTGCCATCCGCTCAGGCGTTTAAACTCTGCCTCTGCTTACGAAGGATCTTTCTCTTTTACTTTTTCTCTTCCTTTCTTTTTCTTTGAATTTTGTAGCTCATGCTGTAGTGAAGACTGGTCCCAAATTCTCTGTCCTTCTACCTCAGCCTTCTCAGTGGGACTGCAGACCCATGCCAGCATAGCTAGGATAGATATCATCATTATTAATTTTCATTATTACCTTTATTTATGTGTGTGCATGTGCACATGTGCAAGCCACAGTGTGAACGTGAAGGTTGGAGGACAGCTTCTGGGAGTGAGGTCTCGCCGTCCATCACATGGGTTACAGATACTGAACTCAGGTTGTCAGCCTGGGTGACAAATGCCTTTACCTGCTGATTCGCCCCCCATGTAGGTGCCTCTTCTTCATATAAACCTTGAGTTTAATTTACAATGTTTATATTACTTGGAAACAACCTGGATCCTTTTTAGATCTATTTATTTTATGTGTATGAGTTTTGCCTGCATAGAAGCATGTGAATCGCCTCCATGTACCAGTGGAGGTCAGCACACCACAGAGATCAGTCTGGTCTTTAGTTCACAGAACTCCACCTGCCTCTGCCTTCGAGGGCTGGATTAACAGCATCCATGACTACACCCAGCTTGAATTTCTTGAAAATAAATTTACAAAACCCTTTTAAATGCAAAATTCCATGGTACTAAATACATTTATAAGTGGGATGAGGAGGAAACACTTGGAATGCTAGTAGGGAGATCCCACATTCAAGCCCAGCCAGGACTACATTGTAAGACTCTGTCTCAAACCATAAATGCTGTAAGTAAATGTTCATACCACAGGGCCAGCAGAGTGGCTCAGTGGGTAAATGCACCTGCTGCCAAGCCTGAGGATCTGGGTTTGATCCCCAGGACCCACACTGTGGAAGGTGAGAACTGACTCCTGAAAGTTGTCCTCTGACCTCACATGTACCCATAGCAGACACACACACACACACGTAAGACACACGTAACATTTTTATATATATTTACAGTGTTGCACTGTCAACCTGACTGTCCATTCAGGTGCTGTTTTATAAACTTGGCACCACTGTTATTAAAGTGGTTATTTAAGCTCCCTGCTCTTCTCTGGTTACTTTTCTTCTAGTTTATGTCTATGAGTTTGATTATTCTTGCTTATTCCAGGTGTCTAATATACATGGAATAATATATTTCTCTTTTTATTTTATCTTATTGTTTACGTGTAGGGGTGTTTGTGTCTGTGTACCATGTGCATGCAGTGCCTACAGAGGCCAGAAGAGGGCACCAGACCCCCTGAAATGGAGTTACATGTGGTTGTGAGCTGCCAAATGGGTCCCTGGAAGAGCAGCCAGAGCTCCTAACAACGGGCCATCTCTCCAGTAGTTGTCTTTGTGTTTGACCTATTTCACTTAACACAATGTCTCGGAGCTCACCCATGTTAGATCAGGATTTTGTTGCCTTCTAAGACTGAAGAGCTATCCTATCCATGCACATCTGTTATTCTGCCAGCACTCCTGCTGACAGACATGGAAATGGTCTCCTTCCAGCTGCTCTGAGTGGTTACCAACCAACTTGACTTTTCGCCAAAAGAGCTAGGTGGTGCGCACCTACCTTCTTCCATGGCACCCTTCCTTTCTTCTTGCCTAACTCCCAAGAATAGAAGGGACTCTCACCCGGAGGTGGTACCCCACTCCTCTAATCCCAGCACATGGGAGGCAGGGGCTGGCAGACCTCTGAGTTTGAGGCCAGCCTGGTCTACAGGCTGAGTTCTGAGCTAGCCCGGACTACAGAGAGAAACCCTACCTCAAACACAACCACAAAAGCCTGGAGATACAGCTTAAGTCGCACTAAACCCACTCCTCCCCCTCGCTCTCTGCCAGTCTTGGTCACTTCGTAGCACACTCTGGCCTTGAACTCCTATGTGGCCAGGTTATCCTTGAATGTCTGATAATTTTTCTTTCTGTCCCAGCCTTCCAAGGGCTGAAACTACAGCATGTGCCTCCTTCTTCCCCTGTATAGAATGTAAATATGCTTATAAGTATATATTGGTATTTTATATAAATTTATATATTCATATACAACCGAGTATATACATATATCTATGATTAGATTAAAATTTTTATTTTATAAGTGTTTGCCTGCATATATGTTTGTATACCACATGTAAATAGCGCCTGTGGAGACCAGAGGAGGGTATTAAAGACTGTTGTGAGCTACCATGTGGATGGTGGAACTCAACCTGAGCTCTGGAAGAGCAGCAGCACGTGTGCTTGATCACTGAGCCATCTTACTAGGGTGTGCGCGCACGCGTGTGTGTGTGTGTGTGTGTGTGTACATGTGTGTATGTGTTGTGTACGTGTGTGTACGTGTGCATACGTGTGTGTACATGTGTGTACATGTGTGTATACGTGTGTGTACGTGTGTGTACGTGTGCATACGTGTGTGTGCATGTGTGTGTACATGTGTGTATACGTGTGTGTATGTGTGTACGTGTGCATACGTGTGTACATGTGTGTGTACATGTGTGTATACGTGTGTGTACGTGTGTGTACGTGTGTGTGTACGTGTGTACATGTGTGTATGTGTTGTGTACGTGTGTGTACGTGTGCATACGTGTGTGTACATGTGTGTGTACGTGTGTGTACGTGTACATGTGTGTGTACATGTGTGTATACGTGTGTACGTGTGTGTGTACGTGTGTACGTGTGTGTATGTGTGCATACGTGTGTGTACATGTGTGTATACGTGTGTGTACGTGTGTGTACGTGTGTACGTGTGTGTACGTGTGTACGTGTGTGTACGTGTGTGTGCTCTCAATGCTTTCTGTGCTCTACAAGAAGCCTCCTGTTCACCAAGTACGTACTCAACAGAGTGATAAGAAAGAGCGGTCTGGCCAGGTGTAGTAGCCTGGTCTTTGATCTCATCACTCAGGAGACAGAGGCACGTGGATCTCTGTGAGTTTGACGATAGTCTGGTCTACAGAGAGAGTTCCAGAACCACCAGGTTTATAGAGAGAGACATTGTCTTTAAAAAAAAAAGAGGGAGCCTAAAGATTTTTTTTCTGCTTCTGTTTCAGAGGCCTCGGTGCCAACCCTGGTCTGTCAGGCAACAACATTGACCACAATGGCGAATTTGAGCCTGATTGAGCTAAAGTTGAGTACACCAGGAAGCACTAAGGGTCTACACCCATTGCAGCATTCAGCTACAACGTCAATGTCTCCATTTCATGGGAAGGCAATCTAAGCTAACCAGCAGGGGAGCGGGATTTAAATCTTCATGCTGTTTGCCTCTAGAGCCTGAGCGCTTAACGTACTCACAGATGTAGTTAGCTTGAAGGGGTTGATGTCTTTAATCAATTAATTAATCAATTCATTGATTTAAAAACTAATAATCAGTTGGGGATTTAGCTTAGTGGTAAAGCGCTTGCCTAGCAAGCGCAAGGCCCTGGGTTCGGTCCCCAGCTCCGGAAAAAAACAAAACAAAACTAATAATCAAGCAGCTAACTAATTAATGTTTTGTGTGCACATGTGGGCATTCTTGTGCTACTGTGCACATGAGAACAAAGAACAACCCCACACATCACTCCTCAACTTCCTCCTTGTTAAAGGCATACCCCACTCCCTTGTTTGCCACCTACTGTGTGCTCTGGGTCAGCTGCCCTGTGACCTTCTCTTGTCTCTGCCTCCCTCCTTCCTGTAGGACGTCTGGCGTTGTGGATGAGTCCTCATGGCTAGCTTTTCTCCTGTTCTCCTCCCCATTAGAGTCTTAGAGTCTATCGCTAGAGCACTGCCTGCCCAGCACCACCAAGCCTTAACCCCGAAATCATGCACTGCCGCCCTTTCGAGTTCATGGACAATGACAAGATTCCACGGATACTCATCTCTGAAGAATGTTTTGGTAATTTGGAAAAGTAGAAATCCTGGAAGCCATTTTCTGATCAAACTGTAACTGACAATAATATGAAATTTGCCACTTAGAAATTTAAGACCACAAATATCAGCTTAAATTTTCTGTAGGAAGGGGTTGGGGATTTAGCTCAGTGGTATAGCGCTTGCCTAGCAAGCGCAAGGCCCTGGGTTCGGTCCTCAGCTTTGGAAAAAAAAAAAGATTTAAAAAATTTTTTTCTGTAGGAAGCTAGGCATAGTGGCATACACCTTTAATCCCAGCACTTGGGAGGCAGAGGCAGGAGGATCTGCCTGAATGAATTACTCCAGCAATGGGGGTGACTACAGATTATCCGCCTATGGAATGTTATGAACCAACAATAGTCACACTGAAAATGCTGATGACATATGAGAGATGGGCTTTGCTTCTCAAAAATTTCCTCTTATTTACTGAATAATTAAATATTTCTTTTGCAAAATGGAAAACCGTGGACTCTGCCCTTTAGGCTCAGTTCACATGCCATCTTCTCCGTGGAATTCTCTGCGTTTCTCCCACTAGAGGCAACCTCGCCTTTCTCGGGATTTCTCAGCATTTGACTTTTTCCAGTCTCTTAAAATCTCTGCCACTGCTGTGACCATTCAGCGGGCAGGTCTGCGGCCTCTCTGTGCACCAGCCAGACTTGAACCCTTCTCCCGGTGTTAGGGAGTGATTGGATGTAACATATAGGCTAAACTGATGGACACTCTTAGAACATAGATTGCAGTGAACCCCAAGTATGGCAGAGAAAGGACCCTGGTCCCCGAACACTCCAGCAACTTCAGGAAACAGTCCATGCACAACCACCGTCGTGTGGTGACCTGTTTGTTAGGGAAAGGTTCCAAAGCAAGTGGTGTGGCTCTAGCCAAAATGAGGCAGGGAGAGGGCATTTGCTGACACAACCGCCTGGGCTTGGGCTGCTAAGTGCAATTAAGGCAGGCATGCTCTCAGACGAACAAGGGGATGTTTGGGTTTGGGGACCATCTGAGAAATCCCCAGTGGCACCACCCAAACAGCTGCTCTAGAAAGATCCGAAAGGCGCTGCAGCCTTCCAAATCATCTTTCTGGGCTGGCAGAATCCAAGTCACCCAAGTCACCGTGCTGCCCAGCAGCTGGCTGAGAACGTGTCGGTGGCCTGGTATTCCAGGCCCCGTGTGGTCTGTCTCTGTACCCCTCACAGAGGAATCACCTCAAAAGTTTCGTCTGGCCCCTTTTGATGCCTGTTTCCTTGGCTACAGTTCATTTTCGTTCAGCATTCAGGATGTGCTGATACCCAGAATGAACCATGCGGCTTCACTGAAGTGGAGATGAAATTCGAGCTTTTGGAGTTTTTGCTTCGTTTTGTTTTGTGTATGTGGGTATTTTGCCTGAATGTGTGTTTATATGCAGTCTTCTTGGGGGCCAGAAGAGGGCATCGGATCTCTGGAACTGGAGTTTCAGGTGGTTGTGAACTGCACGTAGGTTCTGGGAATTGACCAGGGTCCTCTGGAAGAGAAGCCAGTGTTCTTAACCACCGAGCCAACTCTCCAGCTCTCAAAGTAAACTTAAAAAAAAATTGTAGAGGAGGTTGGGGATTTAGCTCAGTAGTAGAGTGCTTGCCTAGCAAGTGCAGGCCCTGGGTTTGGTCCCCAGCTCCGGGGGGAAAAAAAAAAAAGAAAGAAAGAAAGAAAGAAAAGAAAAAATTTTTTAAAAAAATTGTGGAGTTGGGGATTTAGCTCAGTGGTAGAACACTTGCCTAGCAAACGCAAGGCCCTGGGTTCGGTCCCCAGCTCCAAAAAAAAGAAAAAAAATTGTAGTGCACACTTTCAATCCCAGAACTTGAAAGGCAGAAGCAGGTTAGTTTAAGGCTAGTCTGGTTTACAGAGCGAGCTCAAGGACTTCCATGTCTCCATGGAGAGATGCTGTCTCAAAAAATTGTATATCGCCAGATAAACAGATAGGCACTGTGTGCCTCCATTGTGACACCGAGGCACCGTCATTTGCACACTCTTCTAACCATGAAAATGACCATATGCGTGGTCACAAAGAAACAGCAGACAGACCCAAAGGAGAAATAGTCTATTCCAACAGAGAAGAGAGAAGCTATGCCACATTAAAAGATACCAGCAAGAAAGCACAACGCATCATTCGTCCGTGATTTGTCCTAAGGGGAGGATGCTAATGAAGGTGACTGGAGAGACGACCAACACACACACACTGCAGAGCCACCGACCAGTGGTAAATTCAGTGTAGCGGGAGGGGCGTGACTGTGGGAGATATTCACTGCATTTTCAGTGGAAATGGACACGGTGGATGCAACTTATTCTGAGTTCAGACTGCAGGCTATGGGTACACATCACAGGTAGACGCGGGAGGTAATTCAGGTGAATGGAGGAATGTTTGCAGGTGGCTGGGGTGTTTGCAGCCAAGGTATGCAGACATCTTTTGTACCACACTTATATAACGGTCCAGTAATTTTGAAATTGTCTCCAAGTAAAAAGTTAAACACCAAAATGCAAGTTCCTTTCCTTGGTCTGCAAGGTCCATGACACCATCCCCACCTACACCCGGCAGGCTCGGTCCGGCAGCGCAGACTGCACTGCTGTTTGCCAACACAGTAAGCGAGCTCTCCCATTGGAGTGCCTGTTATTGCCTTTACACAGGATTCTCTTCCCCACACTCGGGCACATAGTGTCATTGTCCTAACACACCCCACATTTATTTACTGTGTTCCTTCACAGCACTCCGACCTTTTTCCTTCACAACATCTCTCACAGTTATACTGTGTATTTTGTTTGTTTTCGAGACACCGTTTTATGTAGCCCAGGTTGGCCAAAGATGGCTGAATTCTTGATCCTCTTACCTCTGGCTCCCAAAGGCTGGCATCACAGGTGTGTGCCACCATGCCAGGCTAAGAGTTTGTATTCAGGGAACACTGGTTACGTCTACCCTAGTTGTTTGGAAGCTTCCTGAAGTCAGGGCTCAGATCTGTTTTGTTCATGGACGCATCTCCTGCACCAGCTGCTGAAGCTGGCGCCCCACTGGGCACTCAGTAACCAGCTGAAGTTAGCACACCACTGGGCACTCAGTAACCAGCTGAAGCTGGCGCCCCACTGGGCACTCAGTAACCAGCTGAAGCTGGCGCCCCACTGGGCACTCAGTAACCAGCCAGCAGATGAAAAGGTGAATCCTAGTCTCTGAGTTCATCCCCGACCTGTTGGCAACTCTCAGAAAACACACCTCGAAGTCAGATATTACCTGATCAAGAGGCATTGACTTTGAAGGATCCCTAGATTGCCTGCTTGGCACATGAGTATGGAAAGGAAGGGCCGTTGTAAGGAGTGGGACCTCACGAGAGGTCTGATGAGAAATGCCACTGAGTTAGCAGTGAACTTGTACTTCAGGTCCTCCATGGGGACACTGAGAAGCCAAGGAGCTGATTAGGGTGGTGTTCTGAGAAGCCATCTGGTTAGAATGAGAGCTCCCTTGTCTGGGTTGATTCTAAGGGTGGTGCCCGGAGGAGCTGGCAAGTGGTGTCTGGAGAGGAGGCATGAGGTCAAGAGCAAGAATCGCTGCTGAGGTGCAGTGGAGGGCACTTAGGCATGGAACCTTACTCAAGATCAGCGACCTGAGACTGGCATGCGGACGAGTCTCAATCCAGGTGAAAGGCTTGGATTCTCTTAGAACCTGTGCAGCCTTGGGCATTGGGCATAACGTTCCCAGTCTCCAACCTCTCTAATCTGCTAACTGTGCTAGGATTTGCTTTGTGAGGTTATTGTTGGGAGGGTCACCCTGGGAGTGCCCTTTGACCTGCCTCTTGTCTGCACACTACAGAATGAAATCTTCACTCACGGTAGGGGGTGCATGGCTTCCTGCTATTTGAGTCCTGTTTAAAATCAAACAGTGGATACATACGTTCACAACACTGTTCTTCATCCAAAACCTTTAAAAGGGAAGAGGGGTTTGTTTGTTTTTGCTGTGTTTTTCCTGAGGTGCTAGATATGAAATTCATAGCCCTTGCTCACGCTAGGCAAACACTCTTCTACTTCAACCCCCAGCTAGTATCCTTCCTAAGACTGGACCTGCTCTCTCCCTGCTCCCAATGGTGAAAGCCATAGGCATTTAATCTCTCCACTTTATTGCAATAACACTCACCAGAGGCTGTGTCGTGCCCTGTCCACCAGCACCCAGCATAGTACCTTCCCTTCAGCCCAGCCACACTGTATGGACAGAAACATACCAGGCCCTTCCCTTGGGCATTCTACTAGTGTCTGGCAGAAACTTCCTATCTCCCCACCTCCAGAGTAAAGAGAGGTAAATACGTATCACTTCACAGCTTAGAAAGCACCCCCAGCCTCTACCCTTCATCCTCACAACTGCCCTGTGAGGTAGACACAGTGGGGAACGCCTACATGGATCAAACCCATACAGTGTACCCTGCTTTGACTTAAGCAGGTCATATGTGATCTCGTTTAAACTTGCCACAGCCCTGTGAAATAGATTCCATGTCCCCATTTTACAGAAGAGAAAAGTCCAGTGGTTAGAACTTGCCCCAAATCAAAGAGGTAGAAAGTCATGAAGGTAAGATTTGAACCACAGACTGTCTGACTCCAAAGCCATGCTGGTAACCCTTCAACGATATTGCCTTACGAAGCAAGAATATTACTTCCTAGGTAGGATTCTACCCATGAAACTGAAGCTCAAAGAGGTGAGCAATTCAGCCGAGGCCTCATGCCGAGGACTGGCCGGACTGGAGTGTTCCAACTCCATGAGACCTTGCTGAAGAGGCCACATCCACACTGGCTCACTTGTTCACTGTTCCTGCCCAGCCCCACGGGCCTGTGTCTCTATTCAGAAGTCCTTGCTACATTATTGGAAACCTGGGTTTGTTGTGGTGGCGAATTTGTCTGCTTTTGATATTGTTTGTTTCTGTTTTTAGAATCACAAAACCAATCAGCAAATAAATTGGGGAAACAGGAAACATGCTGTAACTAACTGTCCTCTATTAACCACTGCTCAACAGCAGAGAGGAGTCCTGGTCATAGGAGCCACTGTGTCAGGTCAGAGAGCAGGAATGGGGAGTGCTGACACATGAACTTACGGTAGACATCCTTAGAAATTGGGAGCCAAGAGCTGAGGGGTGCCGTCCTGGGCCAGTCCACTCTTCTGTGGCCCTGACATTAAAATTGCACCCGTGGGTTTCTCACAAATAAGAAACGTGAATGCACTCACATGTGTGTTTTACACAGATCCCAGGGTATTTTGAGAAATAAGTCTTTATATCACAATTTCAACTCATGATTCTGGAGTGCCACGACTCTAATTGGACCCATCAACATTTTGTCTTTCAAGTCCTACCCAGTGACACATGCTGGCAGTTTCTACCTTTTGAATATTTAAGGCTTACAGCTCTTTTAAACTACTACTAACTGTGAGTTTCTTAGTTTTTTTTTTTTCTTTTTTCTTTTTTTCGGAGCTGGGGACCGAGCCCAGGGCCTTGCGTTTGCTAGGCAAGCGCTCTACCACTGAGGTAAATCCCCAACCCGAGTTTCTTAGTTTTTAAGGTATAGAGAGTTATGAGAATTACCAAGTAAGATTTTCTGGATCTCCCCAGAATTCCTAGTTTTCACCTCTGAATCCTTTTTTTTTTTTTCTTTTTTCTTTTTTTTCGGAGCTGGGGACCGAACCCAGGGCCTTGTGCTTGCTAGGCAAGCGCTCTACCACTGAGCTAAATCCCCAACCCCCCTCACCTCTGAATCTTAGAAAACTAGTATCTGTTTGAAATTTGAAAACTTCTGCCCCATTGGTAATTGAGAAGTCTTAGTAAGCCTTTGTTACTTAAAGTTCCCCAGTCACACAGGGCTTCTGGGAAGCCTCACACGGGAGCTGGGCCTGGATGGTGCTTCCTGTATCTCTCAGTGGCACTCTAGAGAGGAATCCCAGGGTCTCAGGGACCCAGAGCTGGCGTCACTGGTCTTACCACTGAAGGTCTATGTCATCTCAGTGTGGACAGAACGTTCACGCTACTCCCACAGAGCCTCTGCTTGCTTTACTATCAAAAAAAAAAAAAAAAAAAGGCCAAGCTGGGCATGGTATCACACACCTTTAATCCCAGCGCTGGGGAGCAGAGACGGACATGTCTGTGAGTTCAAGGCTGGCCTGGTCTAGTGGGTTCCCGAACAGCAAAGGGATGGGGGAGGGGAAGGGAAGGAGGGAGGGAGGGAGGGAGAGAGAGAGAGAGAGAGAGAGAGAGAGAGAAGAAGAAGAAGAAGAAGAAGAAGAAGAAGAAGAAGAAGAAGAAGAAGAAGAAGAAGAAGAAGAAGAAGAAGAAGAAGAAGAAGAAGAGGAGGAGAGGAGAGAAGAGAGGAGAAGGTCAGACAGAAGAAAGTTAAAATTAAAAGTCCCAGTAGTTGACCACTGAGAAAAATGGACGCACCGTAAATGAAGGCCTTACCAAGCTCACAGCTTCAGCCCCACCTGCATGCCCAGCTGGAGAAGTGGTAAACCCTCAGGGACTGTGGAGTCAGGCAGGAAGGCTGGCTCTGCCACAGGCAGGCTGTGTGACTTAGGGCACGCTCTTTTACCTCCTGGCCGTTTAGTTTCTGTATCTGTAAAATGTGGAAGTTATAGGATCTATGACATAGGGATGTTCCCGCACACTGCAATGTGTACTACAGTAAGCTCTCAAACGGAGGCATTAACTCCTGGCCCAGAAGGCCCAGGAAGTTGTTCAGTCAGAGGCAAGAGGTTGATGAAAAAGCCCTTGGAACCACTCAAATGGCCCATTTGCCATGAGTTTCTCAAAGTGGGTGGATAGATTCCAGGTAGATTTGGCAGTGCTGGACCACGAGTCTCCATGCATTCCTGGAGCAGGAGGCTG
This sequence comes from Rattus norvegicus, assembly GCF_021556685.1. Classification (NCBI taxonomy): domain Eukaryota; kingdom Metazoa; phylum Chordata; class Mammalia; order Rodentia; family Muridae; genus Rattus; species Rattus norvegicus. The sequence goes on from NC_141534.1 coordinate 195,229,125, forward strand.
TGGCCTGGTCTGAAAGGTCACTGGGCCATGTGTGCCCCTCGATTGATCTGAGGCAAGGTTGGCACCCTGGTTGGCACCTTGCTTGGCACATGTCTTCTGGAGCCAAGGATTAATCAGCAGGCCCAGAGTCCATAGGCCTGTGGAAGTGGGGGAGACTGTCAGGTGCTTGCTGGAGTGGTGTTTCTACACGTGGGCATATTACCACACAAGCGTGAATTTTGATACCATTCACAGCCGTGGTATCTCCTAGCACCTTCTGCCCAGTGCTTCAGGTGCTGCTTTGCTCACATCTTGCTGGCGGAGGCCCTCACCGGTGTAAATACCGTAGTTCCAAAGGTCGAAGGTCACTCCAGGGGCCATGCCTGGCCCTTTGGTGGATGGCTGCCCTAGTGCGTGACGAGGTGGCCAGGTTGGCACAGCATCCAACATTTTGTATATTCAAGTTGCTCCCTGCCTGTGACCTGCCCCAGCCCTGTAGTTTTGGACCCACAGCAAGCAGGATGGATCCATGATTTAGGGACAGGGACAAGTGGAGGACGGGCAGGCAACCTCCACACTGGCTGCGGGTGTCCACTCCACCCTTCAGCGGTGTGGGTAGATGACTGAATCTTGGGGCAGCTAAGGAAGACCCAAGGGCCTCCCCTTGTGCGCTGGACCCGCTCACCTCCCCTTCCCCTGTGGTATCGTCCTGGGTGCCCTCTGGGCCTTGCTCCCACCTCCAGGAGCTCTGGGTTCTGGGACGGTAGGCCGAGCATTTGTCCGGAGGCCTCTCCTGGGAAGAAGTCTCCTGAGGGGCTCTGTTTTCAGGCCTTTCTCTTGGAGGGCTCTCCTTGTGATTCTCACGCCGGAATCCTGCAGGGAGAAAAGAAAATCTGGAGAGCTGCTCTTCTCCTGACCCTACACAAGATGGAAAAGACCACAGAAGTCCCTAACAGAGAGAGCTTGGGGGAGATAATACAATCAACTGTTCTGTGTTTTTGTGCGCACACAAACACATGTAGAGGCCATAGGGGACCCTTGGGTGTCTTCCTCAATTGCCCTTCACCTTATTTTGAGGGACAAGATCTGAGCTAGGCTGGTTACTTGGGAAGTCCCAGGGTTCCACTTGTTTCCTCCTTGGCATTGACATTACAAATTTGTGTTGTCAGCCCAGCTTAAAAAAAAAAATCCAAGCGGTCAAGCGTGGTCAAGCGTGGTCAAGCCTGTAATCCAGCACCTAAGAGGTAGATGCTAAGATCGCTAAGGCTACATAGAGACACTGTCTCAGAAATAAAGCGACAAGCAAACAAAACCCAAAAGAAGGCGTTTTTGTTTTGTGTGCATGGGGGGGAGTGGAAGCACCCCTGTGGAAACCAGAACACAACGATATATGCTTCTCTTCCCCCACCACACAGATCCCAGGGATTGAACTCAGACTGTCAAGTTTGGTGACAGGCACCTTAAACGGCTCAGCCATCTTGAGAACCTCTACTCCCCTCCAGGGCATCTATGTGAGCCACCAAACTTGCTGGGCAAACAATTTATCAAGTAAATCCATTTCTGTATTCCGACAGAAGTCAGCAGTTGAAGCACAGACTGGTTAGAGGGCTGAAGGGCTGTTTCTGCAGACAGACGCTTCGGGCTTGCGTATCAGTCCCAGGGCTTCCTCATACTGTAAACCTGGGTGGCTGCATTCGTTACAGGCTCAGTGTGGACAACCAACAGAGCAGAAGGCAGGGCACACTTAAGACATTTTCCATCTGTCCGTGGTGGAAGACCTGCCCCTTTCCTACCAACCCTGCTATTCATTATTTAAGTCAACAGGAGTCTTTAAAGGGAAGCTGGTCCAGTTCCTGAGACAGAAGAAAGGTGTCTGCAGCGCCCTGCTGATACCTGAAGGGGGATCAGTCCCCAGTGTCTGGTGCAGCGGCACAAGGACAAGGACAAGCAGTAGATGGTGGTCACTGACCAAGCTGTAACAGTTCGAGACTCCTAAAGTTCTCAACCCGGGAAGTCTTAAAAAATTACTAAGCTCCAAATCCTAAAAGAACACCCCAGCACTCAGTAATGAGATCTCTCCCAGGCCCTTTGAAGAACACCAGGGGTAAAGAGGTAGCTCCTGGCAGAGAGCCTGCCTGACACACCTGGGGGCCCAGGCTCCATTCCCAGCCCTGCCAGAAAGAGAACTAAAGTTCAACACGGAAATCAAACACCCTAATTAAAACTGGCAAAAGGAACCTTTAATCCCAGCACATGCGAGGCAGAGGCAGGTGGATATCTATGAGCTCAAGGCCAGTCTGGTCTACAGAGCAAATTCTGGGGCAGCCAGAACTACATAGAGACCCTGACTCCAAAAAAAACCCAAGTCATACATTTGAAAAATCTTTTTGAATTATAACAATAATGATGATGGAAAGAGATAAGATGTACAGACAAGTTACTAATTAATAAAGTTCCGTAAGTTACTAATTAGTATAGTTCAATGGTAAATTCACAGGATTCCACATGCCATATCTATTTTGTGTGTTTGAAATCTTCATATAGGTAGATAGATAGACAGACAGACAGACAGGATCTTATATATTCCAGGCTAATGGGAATTCACCATGTGGCTAAGGATGACCTTGAACTCCTAATCCTCTTGCCTCCACCTCCCAAGTGCTGGGATTATCTCCCAAGTACACCACTACCACTCCTCCTAGTTACAAAACTTTAAGTGTTTAAGCGTGCTCCTGGCTAGTCTGGAACTCACAGAGAGCTTCTTGCCTTTGCCCTCTAGGACTAAAATTATGTATCACCATGACCAGTTTCTAAAACTTACAAAATAGTGTGTGTGTGTGTGCATGCGTGTGCGTACGTGTGCCATGTACATGTTGGTACCAGCAGAGGGCAGGAGAGGGTGTAGAATTCCTTGAAACCAGGATGACAGGCAGCCATGGACACCCTCTGTGAGTGCTGGGAATGAGACTCGGGTCCCCTGGCAGGACCGAGTGCTCTTAACCACTGAGAGTGCTCCAGCTCACAAAACATTTAAACACAAAGCAAATCAAAGCCAAAAATGTGCAAAATAGGGAGAGATGGCTCAGCAGTTAGAGCACCTGCTGCTCCTGCAGAGGCCGGGGGCTAAACTCCCAGCACCACATGGTGGCTCATAGCTTTCTGCAATGTTAGTTCTAAGGGATCCTACCTGCTCTTCTGGCCTCCATGCCCGCCAAGCATGGTGCACATATTACATATTCAGACAAAACATTCATATACAGAAACATTTTAAAGTGTCCAAACTAGGCTAGGTGTACCTGAGAGACAGAGGTAGGCAGGCCTCCGCCAGTTCCAGGCCAGTCAGGACCTCACAGTCTCAAAACAACACAGGTGCCTGCAACCAACCAAGGAGCTGGCTGAGCTCTCTAGAGACTGTGATAGACCCTCTGTTCTGCGCTGGGCCTTCCCCCATATTTTCTTCTTTTGGGCTAGTCCGTACCTAACGAATCCTTGGCTGAGAGGTTTCAAGGGTCTGTGTAAGACAGATTCCTTAGTGTTAGGAACAGAATTCTGAAGATGTGCCCCCATCTGTAGATTTCTGTCTCCTGAGACAAAGCCAATGTCTAGGAACCACTGCAAAGGAATCCTGCAGATGTAATTAAAGTCCCATTTTAAATCTTAGCATCAAGTTTCTTCACCAATTCACACTGAGGTGAAGAAGGTCCTGGAGCTGCTCCCAGCTTACACAGGCCAGAAGATGTTATGCAAGCTACCTCGAGGTGAGAGGTAGGGGTAAGAAGTAAGGGTGTAGGTGGGTGGTAAAAGGCATCAGTGGTCTCACCTGCACTGAACCCTGCATGTAACAATACCAACCTGCCTAGCGGCCTACTCTGAAGAACATTTTCTTCAGAAGCTTGAAGACCAGAGTACGAAATTTCAAAGGATACATAATTAAAAAACATAAAAACATAAACAAACAAGCAAAAAACTAGACAGATTCTCACTGACTAAGGTAGTGACTTAAGAACAGTGTTCTTGGAAGGATGATGTCCCTCAGTCTCAGGCATTTAAATGGTACCCAGTGGTGGTGCTGTGGTAGTGGGTTGGGGAGGTGTGGCCTTGCTGGAGTGTATGCCGCTATAGATGGGCTTTGAGAATTTCTTTTTTTTTTTTTTTTTCTTTTCTATTTTTCGGAGCTGGGGACCGAACCCAGGGCCTTGCGCTTGCTAGGCAAGCGCTCTACCACTGAGCTAATTCCCCAACCCTGCTTTGAGAATTTCTAGTGTGCTGTCTTGTGGTTGAAGTTAAAGATGTGAGGCCTCACTTCCTACCTCGTTTCTTCACTCCACTCTTGTGGGCTCTAACCCTGAAGAAATGTAAGCCCAAGTACTCTCTCTTCCATAAGTGCCCTGGTTACAGTGTCTTACCATAGCAACAGAGCAGTGACTGACACTGAGGGAGCAGGCCAATCCCTGAGCCCAGGGCTTCGATGCCAGCGTAGGTAACAGAACAAAACTGTCCTTAAAACAAAACAAAACAAAAACAAAAACAAAAAAACAACCTGGGGGGCTGGAGAGGTGGCTCAGTGGTTAAGAGCACTGACTGTTCTTCCAGAGGTCCTGAGTTCAAATCCCAGCAACCACATGGTGGCTCACAACCATCTGTAATGGGATCTGATGCCCTCTTCTGGTGTGTCTGAAGACAGCTACAGTGTGCTCATATATATGAAATAAATAAATAAATCTTAAAAACAAAAAACAACCAACCTGGGCTAGAGAGATAGATGGTTCAGGAGGTAAGAGAATTCAATGCTCAAGCTTGGAAATGGGGTTCAGATTTCAGCCCTCGCTAATGAGCATCCTCAGCACCCCCTTGTATCCCCGGCTCTGAATCAGTAGGAAGAACGAGGATATCTCTCTCAGCCTCGCTGGTTTGCCAAAACACAAGCACCAGGTACAGGAGACACTTGGCCTCCTGCTCTCTGTACACAGCAGCAACATATACATAGATACGCACACAAATACATCTTTACAAACTCACAAATACTAGCCAACCAACCAACTCCCATCTGAGTATAGTTTTCTCCAGTTGGGAGAAGAGGAAATAGAGATCCCAGGCACTCGAGACATGAAAACCCGCTGCTGGGTTAGTGAGAAGTATGACTGTGTGACAATGAGAAGGATGACTGTGCTGTTTTAACTGTGAGTTTATGTCAGATTGCTGTCGTTCTGTGCTGTCTGTTTGGTGGTTGGGTTTTTTGTTATTGTTGTTTGCTTGTTTGTTTTGAGATAGGATCATTCTGTAGACCAGGCTGCCCTGGCACTCACAGAGACCTGTCAGCCTCTTGCCTCTGGAGAACTTGGTGTGACTGCCAGCCTAGCTTGTGGCAGTTTGGTAAGCAGCAAGAGAAGACAGATGTACTTTGTTATGAGTAAGAGCTCAGCTGGAGAGAACGAAGTTGACGAAGTCCTGAGATTCCCTTTTGTGGGAGGGAAGTCCAAAGGTATAACATACCCTGGCCTCTTCCTACTGACTGAGGGAAAACGGAGGTTAGGAAGGCAAAATGGCGCATCCGTAAAATGGCCCATCCGTAAAATGGCACATCCGTACACCTAGTTACCCTCCGTTTCCCTTGAAAAGAGAACCTATTTAGGTTCTGCTCTAGCTTCCCCAGTTCCAACGTCTGCTAGGGGAGACTGTGACCTCTGAGACATAGGTGGTTAAGTAATCAGCTCTGTAACAGGGTCCAGAGCTCAGGAAGTGGCTGGTTAATGGCTCTTCTACTCCCAAACAAACAGCAAACATGAACTCTCCCGCCCCTGGCAGAGACAGCCATCAGTTCACTTTCCGGACCCGGAAAGGAGCTGCCCATGCAACCGACTTACAGAAAGTGCTCCACGGCTCCCACACAGCCCTGCGGTGAGGCTGTTCCTGGTCCTGCAGCAGACGGATAATGGCTGCAAATCTGTTCCATCCTGGCTGTCAGGGTCCGAATGGAACCTTCTCCTCGGACTCATAGTTGAAGTTCTAAGTGGTTACACGTGGATATTGGGTCTTTAATAATTGAAAACTGAATTAAGAATTAAGTCATTATGATTAGCTCTAATCCCACATGATTACTGGGGCAATTACGGAATTACCAAGAAAGGCCATGTGACGACTCAGAGAAGACAGCTAAGCTGAAGAGAGGCTGAAGAAACCAACCTGCCAAGACCTCGCCACAGTCCTCAGAACTGGGACAACATGGGTTTCTGGTAGAAAAGGCAGGGCAGGAGCCCTCTGAGGCCCAAGAGTCAGCACCATGAACACAGCAGCACTAGGTACTGCCTGTTGACCTCTACACGCTCTCCTGATGAAAGAGGTTTTCAACTTGAGTACGACTGTGCCAAGCAGTGCGGCTATGAGGAGCAGCTAGAAAGAGAGTGTTGTCCAGGGTAGGGAGGCTAGTGCTCTCTGCTCCAGGACAAAAACTCTAATAACAACATTTTGATGCCGATCAACGCGTTAGAATGATATAGGCTTGTAGGCAGATGCTGGCAGATGCTGGCAGATGTTCATTCATTCACAGACATAACAGGAGGAGACTCTTTAGATCTAACTTTGGCTAAAACAAACCTCTAGGACTGTGTTTCTCATCATGTGGGCTGTGACGCCTTGGGTCACGTAGGATTTTAGGTTGGGGTCACCACATGAGGAACTGTGTTGAAGGGTGGCAGCATTAGGAAAATTGAGAACCACTGCCCTAGAACATCTCAGACAGAACAGCCACACACATACATGCTTGTACACACCAGATCTTTGGGCGAGTTTCACGTTGGGGATCTTACTGTGTAAATGATGGTGCAGAACGCTCTATGATTGACCCATCTGGTGTTTCGCATGGTTGATGGGGCAGTGCCATTGGCAAAGACAGGGAAGCTGCAAAGACAGACTAGAAAAGCTTCAGATGTAATAAGCCTCCCACCATGAGGCTAACAGGGTAACAGTCACAGGGTAACTGACATCATAGTGATGAGGTTAAAGAGAACTAGAGCTTAGCTGGGGAGTTAACTAAAGAAAGACAGAAATTGTTTTTAAAGATATACGGAAGGAGCACAGATAGGCCAAGGGGACTGTCGGAAGGAGACAAGGGATGTAGGGAAAAGTCAGGGCCAGAGAGAAGGCTCAGTGGGCAAAGGTACTTGCCATCAAGCCTGAGGGGCTGAGATGATGACCAGGACCCACACAGAGGACGCAGAGAACCACCTCCCATTGTTCGCTCTGTTCTAAGTGGTCCTCTGACCTTCATACAATAGTGTAGAAGAAGAGAGGTTTATTCTGCCTGACAGTCTGAAGTATTCCAGTCCTCAGTCAGCTGTCACTATTGTTTCCGGACTTGTCTTAAGGCAGAGGGATGCAGGAGTGTGTGGAGGAACTGACCTACTGACCTCCTGCTGGGCAGGAAACAGAAAAGGTATCCTTCGAAGCTCTGTGGCCGGTCCTCCTAAGTGTCTCTCCAAAACAGTACAACCACTCGGGATAAGCCTAGAACACAGGAGTCTGGAAGCTTCTTATGTAAGTGACATTCGACTTCATATGTAAATAAGGCTGTGGTTTGGTTACAGAGTGTCCCTCATAGCTTAGTTTGAGCAATTGGTCTCCAGCCAGGGCTGTGGATCCTTTGGGATGGGAGGTCTGGCTGTTAACACAGGCCTTTAGAGATGGGCCTTCTAGGATGTTCTGTCTCTGGTTGTTTCAGTCTAGCTCTGCTTTCTTGATCTCCTGAGACATGAAAAGCCTTTGCTGCAAGTGTCTGTCTGTGCATGCTGCACCAGGCCTGACTGAAGCCCCCGTAAGCTGCTTCTGCTGGGCACTCTTCCAGCAACAAGAAAGGAGCAGAGAGCAAGTCAGTCTCAGGATGATAACGGCTCCCAATGAAATTAAGGGCTATCAATAAAAGGGTATAGTCTAGAAAGTGGCTCAGCTGTTGAGAGCGCTTACTGCTCTTCCAGAGGACCCGGGTTCAGTTCCCAGCACCTACATGGTGGCTTGCAATTGCCCACCACTCAAGTTCCAAGAAACCAAAACTACCAGGCACACTCATGAGGACAAAAAGTTCATATATAAAATAAAATCAATGAATGTTTTTTTAAGGGGGAAGGGTTTGAGAAGTGGCTTAGCAGTTAAGAGCACTGGCTGCTCTTTTCGAGGTCCTGAGTTCTATTCCAGCACCCACATAATCATTCACAGCCATCTGTAACTCTAATTCCAGGGACCCCAGCACCTTCTTCTAACCTCCCCAGGCATCAGACCTAAAACAGGTGCACAGACACACATACAGGCAAAACAGCCAAACACACAAGATTGAATTATGATTTTTTAAAACTCTGTTGAATTGGTGATACACATTCAATCCCAGCAGAGGCAGAGGCAGGAGGATCTCTATGAGTTCCAGTCCAGGCTGGTCTACATAGTGAGTTCCAGACTAGCCAGGGCTACATAGTGACCCTATCTCACAAATGGATGAATGAATGAATGAATGAATGAATGAATGAACGTCCTTCCATTGGCGCTTGTTAGAGGCAAGCAGCATCGTTGGTATGGACACCGAGTCTCGATTGGCGGGGTCACAAGTGCAGGCAAAGAGCAGCACAAACTGCAGCTTGGGTTTGCCACAGAGCCCTGTCATGCTTTGATCCCTGTAACTCCACAGGTGACAGTCAGCATGTTGCCACAGATGTAAAAACAGGCCTCACACACCAGGCCTTCTTTACGGGGAGTAGATGTATGAGGGGTGCTGGACTTTCGCCCTGATGGACACATGTTTGCACATCTTTAACTACCTAATCTGCAAACCTCTCCACTGGGGCACACGCCTTGGAATTCTGGGGGGGCACAGGAGAACAAATTCTTCCTTTGTAGACAATGATGACATGACACCCTTCTTTGGATGGGTATACCTTCCACAGAGAAAGGCCAGGATGCTGGCTTCACATCAAATACCAAGAATCGTACTGGTTTGCTCTACACAGCAGCGCCATAAGAGTTACTGCCTGATGGAGTGTGTGGTCATCTTCAATCATTTTTCAGGGTCCAAATAACTGCTGTCCGGGCCAGACTGGTGCATAGGTGACCCTCAGCTTGCCAGCAGTGCTATTAATCTGTGTTTTCCTCAGGGATGGGGTCTTTCATGGGTCTTTCTAGAGAGAAGTTCCCAAGCCTTTCATTGATGTCTCCCCTGCCCCCACATTGGCCTGAGAGTCTGTGGGTCACAGGGCATCTGTATGGATCCAGTTTATTGTTTCTCCAAGCTCATTTTCCAGTACCTTCTTTAAGATTGATCATGGGTGCATCTAGATGGTTCACAGAGCGTGACACTAAGCTTTGTCAGTAGAGGGCGCTGGAGGAACAGTGTGAGAGGAAGCAGCTCTTCTGCTTGGTTCTCCTGCTGAGCTTTCATTTCTCTTGTCTTTCCTCGTCGCAGCTTTGCTGGGCTGGTAGATGGGGGCATCCTGGTGGTCCTCTGCCTTGGATGTCTGAAACAAAGGGCCCTCGCAGCCCCCTTACTATGCCTCCTTTCCTAATATCCAAAATCCAGACCACCTACTGCACTTGCGTGCACAGATTTCTGACACTTGGATGTCTTTGCACACACACTACACCTTGACCTTGATGCAGCTTTCTTTAGAGATCTCTAGCACAGTAGTCTTTCCCTGGCACTTGGTTTCTATAGCAACAGTCGTATAAGCACTGGATGACCTGTGTGTCATACAGCTTCTCCCAGTCTTGTGCTCTCACATAACCAGAGCTTTGAGTCCTGTTCTGACATGTCCCTTCCAGCAGGGCAGGGGAAGACAGGCAGGCATTCTCTGAGCAGATCATGTGGGGAACGCCAGTCCAGTTTCCCAGTTAGAGTCCCAGCGAAGCTCTCCAGTGCTGGCCCCTGCTGAGCCCACACGCTGTGGTCCAAGGTTCCCGGAGGCTCAGAGCTTAGCAGCTTCACCTGACTCTGCTGATGCGGCCAGCCTCTGAGGACACCCAGGGCTGAAGCACACCAGTGACTTACCTGTCATGTTCTTCCAAATGAAGCCTGGATCTTAGCCCTGGAAAAAGGACTCCTTCTTAACTCTCAGCATCAGGGGCAGTGGCCAGACCTGGTATCTATAACCTCTGTGTCCTCTGGGATTCTTTTTAGCTCTTTGCAGCTAAGCCCCTACATCCAATTATTTATTAATAATTCATTTTTTGTTTGAGACAAGGTCTCACTATCACAGCCCAGATCGGCCTTGAACTTGTGATCTTCCTGCCTCAGTCTTCAAAGGACTGAGATTACAAGTGTGGGCCATGACACCCCAAAATAATTCTGCATGCTAAACTTTCCTGGTGTGGTTCTGCTTCCTGATCGAACCATGACTGTGCTAACTGGTACTGGGGATGACCGCAAGAAACAGACCAGAAAAGAAAGATAGGGGATTGGTCTGGTCCAGCTTGGACCCGAACACAGTGCTGAACTCATTGCTAGCAGAAAATAAGGTGTGGATATACCAAGGAATCACAGCTGCTCAATCTGTGACCTACATGACCTTGGAGTTGCAGCAGGAGCTCAGGCCTTGGGACCCCAGTCATTGCTACCCTTAACCTGGAAGGCAGAGACTCTCCCAGGGGTGATTATAGAGAGAGAGTGATCACAACAAGCTCGGGTCTGTTAGCTCTCAGTCACGCCACAACCTAAAGTCAAACAAAATTTACTTGTGCGATTTGCTGGATTAAGATGACAGCGAAATTCGGACTAATAGATTTGTCACGGAACAGCAATAAGAATGACAATGTCACATGGCTAAATGCCTTAAAAGTAGACAGACGCTCATTCCTTTCAATCCACCCAAACTGCCAGGCGTGGTGGGGCGTGCTTACACGCCCAGCCTTCAGGAGGCAAGAGGCTGAGGCAGGAGGATGGTATGTTGGAAGACAGTTTATACAAGATAGTTTTCTAAAACAAAACAAACAGAAACATCCAAACTCCTAGGTTGCAGTGAGGCCTTTAACAAACCTCAGTATGAAGGGGACCTGCAGGTGCAGGTGCAGGTGCAGGTGCAGGTGCAGGTGCAGGTGCAGGTGCAGGTGCAGGTGCAGGTGCAGGTGCAGGTGCAGGTGCAGGTGCAGGTGCAGGTGCAGGTGCAGGTGCAGGTGCACTATGGGCCAGGAGGACCAACTCCAGTCTGGAAGAGTGTCAGCACGTTGACAATGTGGTAACAGAAGCCCAGGGTGGATAAAAAAGGAATCCTAGTTTTGCCTGAGGTTTTACTTATAATTTGTTTTGAGACCAGGTCTTGCTGTGCCATCTAAGCTGGCTTTGAACTTGAAATCTTTCTGCACCTTCTGATTGTTGAGATTTATGGACTGTCCCACCATGCTCAGATTTGGAAATATGTATTATAATGGTGGTAACGTCCTGCCCAATGAGAGGAGAATATTAATATTAGAGTTAAGTTCATTGCTATGGATTTTTGGTTAGTTTGCTTTTCCAGTCAGGGTCTCACTGTGTAGCTCTGGCTGCCCTAGAACTTGCTCTGTAGACCAGGTTGACCTACCTGCCTCTGCCTCCCGAGTGCCGGGATTAAAGGCGTGCACCAGTATGCCTGGCCTTTGCTATGGATTCTGTCATTATAGATTCCAGACTTGATGTATTAGTGTTCCTGAATCCATCCTGAAAGACTACTTGGTTATTTGGCTGTGGTTAGTGAAGTGAGATGCTAGGGTTTTCCTGGCATGCCATGGAACCAGTTGCCCAAAGAAGGGGTGTGTAATCTCTGGAGACTCTAAGACTCTGAAAGGAGCAGCGTCCTTGGAAAAACTTCTGGTTAAAGGGGGGGGGGGAGGTGTGGAGTGGGGAAGGGAAGGCCAGGCTGGCTTTGAATTCACAGATATCCTCCTGACTCTGCCTCCCAAGTTCTGGGATTAAAGGCGTGCAGCACCATGCCTGACTACCTCTCTCTGTTTTGAACAGCAAGCTGGCTTATTAACAGTGCACTGACTGGGGCCGGGGAGATGCTCAGCAGTTAAAGGCAGTGGCTGCCCTTCCAAAGAGCAAGGGCCATACCCAGCACCTGCTCATCAACTGTAGCAGCTCCAGTCCCAGGGCACCCACACCCTCTGCACGCATGTGGTACACAGTCAGATACACAGGCAAAACACCCACGTATATAAAACACAGATAAGGGGTTGGGGATTTAGCTCAGTGGTAGAGCACTTGCCTAGCAAGGGCAAGGCCCTGGGTTCGGTCCCCAGCTCCGAAAAAAAGAAAAGAAAAGAAAAAAAAAAACACAAATAAAGGAAAAATACACTCACAAGAGATGCAAGTGGCCCTCCCAGGGTTGATTGTCTGGACTGGGTAGTTCTGTTTTTTTGTTTTTTTGTTTTTTTGTTTTTTCTTTTTTTTTTTTGGGAGCTGGGGACCGAACTCAGGGCCTTGCCCTTGCTAGGCAAGCGGTCTACCACTGAGCTAAATCCCCAACCCCTTGTTTTGTTTTTTTAAAGATTTATTTATTTCATGTATGGGAGTACACTGTCACTGTCTTCAGACACACCAGGAGAGGGCATCGGATCCCAGTACAGATGGTTGTGAGCCACCATGTGTTGCTGGGAATTGAACTCAGGACCTCTGGAAGAGCAGTCAGTGCTCTTAACCTCTGAGCCATCTCTCCAGCCCCTGACTGTGTAATTCTTTCTGTCTACTCCAAATACTAACTAAAACTCGATCCCCATACTATGTTGCTTGCCACGGATGTGTGCTTGTATTCTCCTCCATTACTACCTTTTATGCTAAAGAGTCTCCAGCATTTAGCTGTGGCCTCCTTGCTGTTTCTTTTACTCTGCTTTAAATAAAACAAAACAAAACAAACAAACAGAATTTCATACAACCCAGAGTGGTTGAAATTCCCTGTGCAGCTGAGGCTGGACGTAAACTGCTGGGCTTCCTGTCTTTACATCCTGAATGCCACCACGCCTGGACTTTTTACTCTATTCTTTGAGGTCTTTTGCTTTCTCTCTTCTTTTTTTAAGGGTAGAATTTGTTATTATTGTGCCCACGCGGGATGGGCAAGCATAGACGAGCCGCAGTGAGCATAAGGACGAGGACAGCCTTCTTTATTGGATCCCAGAGACTGAGCCCACATTGTCATGTTTGCTCAGCAAGTTCTACCCACTGAACCATTGCACAGGCCCATGTTTTTTTCCCTAAAGATTTGTTTTTTAATTATGTGTTTGTGCACATAAGTACAGGTGCCCCTGGAAGCTGTAAGAGGCCATGAGATCTCCTGGAGCTGGAGTCACAGGCAGTTGTGGGCCACCTGACTTGGGTGCCAGGAACACAGGTGCTGACAACCTAGGTGCCGGGATCCAAACTCAGGTCCTCTGGAAGAACAGCAGGTGCTCTTACTCTGAGCCACTTCTCTAACCTGTAATTCGTTTATTTATTATCTATATTGTAGGAGGCAGTAGGATGTGTGTGCCGTGCTGCCTGCAGAGGACAGAGGACAATTTGCAGGAAACTCAAGGCTCTAACTCAGGTCATCAGGATTGACGGCAAGCCCCCCACCCCCACCCCCCCGTTGAGCTGTTTCCACCATGAGTTATTTTCTTAATGTCCCCCTAAGGAGACAGTTCACTTCAAGTGTGCCGATTTCGTTTCAGCAGTGCACCAGCCATGCAGCTCAGTCCTCTTCACCCCGTCTGTGCCATAAATTTACATTTTCTACTGTGAGTCTGAGAACAGACAGTTTGATGGGACTTTCAATCAACTTTATAATGGTGTAGAAGGGACGTGCCTCAGTAGACTTGTGTTATGGTGGCTAATGGTACTGTCAGGAATTGGGTCCTCTTCCGGTGACCCGTGGAGCCACAAGGGTAAACAGTCTATAGGGAGGACACTGATCCATGTGGCTGAGTGTGTGAAATGGGGGCCTGGGGCTGTAACTGGGGTTCTATGTTTTCTTAACATGCCCAGGCCCTGGTTCCTCTCCAGCAAAGCAACAAAGACATTAACGGCATGGCAGCTCTGAGAATCGCACTCTGGGCAGGCTACAGACTTTATTCCTGCTCCTGTTGGTTGAGGACTTCCTAAGCCTGTTCAATAAACTGCGTATTCTTGGTAGTGTGGTTACTGAAGTCTGCTAAATTAGTGTTGAGACCAGCTAACACTTTTCTAGGAATTCCCAGGAATCTGTCCATTTTTTCAGGGAGCTCTACTGAATGCATGCTGTGGAGTGCCCTTCCAGGTTCTGTTTGTTTTTGCTTGGTTACCCCAAGCTTGTATGGACCCTTCAGACAGTCTCTAGATGTTTTCAACAGCTGCCCTGGGCTGCTAACTACTGGCAAAGTCCTCGGGTCACAGAAGACAGTTTCTGAAAACAATTACTGAACATTGGCTCACAGTTCATGGGGATCCAAACCACCACAGAGATCAGACAGAGTAGCAGCTTTCAAAGGTGGTGGGGTAGCTGAAGTCCTAACTCCAGTCCAACAAGGGTAGCCACAGACCTGTCCTATGTCCAGGTTCTTTCTTAATGCTCAAATCTTCAGGTGAGACAGACTTGGAAATGGGAACAGTTGCTAACGGAAGACTGAGAGACACCAGACATACCATAAACATAGAAATGCAGAAGTGGGCATTATAGTTTCCATTTAGGAGGCTGATGCAGGAGGATTTCTATACATTCAAGGCCAACTTGGGATACACAGTGAATTTGAGACTTAGGCTACACAGTCTGAGACCCTGTGTCAAAAAGAGACATGGCTCTAAGTGTGGATTTGGAAGACCAAACCAGGAGATCTGACATGCACAGCTGATACAATTCTGAAATAAAAAGAAGAGAAGCAAGCTAACTTAGAAGATTCCAGACAGAAAGACACAGGAGCAGGAACCAGACATGAAGACCAGCCAAGCCAGAGGCTGCTGGCCAGAACTCAGGAGAGCACGGAATACAGTGTAAGAAATCCACCTGGAACCAAAAAGCCAGTTGTCACATATTTTCCCACCCAGGACAGAGGGACAGAGGACTGCATGTCTTAGTGACTCAGATCCTGTTGCCCTCCAACCTCACCCCAGGGTGTCCTCAAGAGAGTCCTCCATACAGTGACTAAGGCTTCAAATGTCCTCTGCACTCAGAAAGCTTAGCTAAGGTCTTGAGGGCAGTGTGGGCTACATTCAGGAGATCCAACTCAAAACAAAAAGGACAAAAATGTCCCCCAAACAAAAAGCCCTGTGATAATGTGAGAGGAAGAGACAGTCTGGCAGGAGACGTGGCACAAGGTGATGAGGGGGTTTGTCCTGTGGATGCTACATGGAAATGATTGTGCAGAACCCATCAAAGAAAAATTTATTACAAAACAAAAACTTATAAACTTGCTCAGTAAAACACCAGGAGTTGGGGAGTGTAGCAAGGGTAGAGGCTGAAAACATCCTAGAGCTGTCACCCTCCAGGGAGTCTTGAAGCACAGGGAAAGAGGACAAGTGTGGCTGAGGGAAGGATTCTTAGGATGTACCTATTGCCCTGGAAGCTTTAGGATAATTATGAGTTAAGGAAAGAGGATAAACACCAGTGAGCCACAATAAGAGAAGGGAATGAATAGAACCTTGAGTAGATGGAGAAATGTTTAAGAAGCAAAGAGTGAAAGTTAAACAGTCAATGGAGAGCCTAGCATACGGCTCAGTGACACCAGCAAGGCCCTGGCTTTAATCCCAGGTCTGTACGACTCAACAGAGAGGAGAAAATAGAAATAAGACACAAGAGTTTTGTTTTGTTTTAAGTAATATTGGTTACCGCAGCAAACACAAACAGGATGAGCTGACCTTTGTTTTTTTTTAAACAAATCTGATCTGATCAGATATAATTACTTAAAAAACAAAGAAAAACAACAACAATAAAAAAAAAAAAAACGAAAACAAAACCAACAGGGTCTCAGGGAGCTCAGGCTTGAACTGAAATTGCTGTACAATTGGGTTGGGGATTTAGCTCAGTGGTAGAGCGCTTGCCTAGCAAGCGCAAGGCCCTGGGTTAGGTCCCCAGCTCTGAAACAAGAAAAAAAAAACATTAAAAAAAAAAAAAAAGAAATTGCTGTACAATTAAGGATGACTGTAAACTTCTAATTCTCCCGGCGTTGGTGTCGAAAAT
This sequence comes from Rattus norvegicus, assembly GCF_021556685.1. Classification (NCBI taxonomy): domain Eukaryota; kingdom Metazoa; phylum Chordata; class Mammalia; order Rodentia; family Muridae; genus Rattus; species Rattus norvegicus. The sequence goes on from NC_141534.1 coordinate 195,245,234, forward strand.
GACTTTGTGTCTGCTAGGCACCACAAATTATCAGCGCAACAACATCTCCATCCAGGCTTAGGCTGGAAGATTTTTAAAACATAGATTGGCTAGTTCATGCCTTTAATCCCAGGCAGAGACAAATCTCTGTGAGCTCCAGGCCAGCCTGGTCTACTAGCAAGTTCCAGGACAGCCATAGAGAGACCCCCTCTGAACAAAACAAGACAAACAAACAAAAAGCCCCAAAAACTCCAGACAGAGAATGTAAGAAGAAAAAAAATACTTAAAAGAATACATTATATACAGGTATGAAATTATCAAATAACAAGTCAATAAAGAATGTTATATATCGGGCTGGGAGATGGCTCAGCGGTTAAGAGCACTGACTGCTCTTTCGAGGTTCTGAGTTCAAATCCCAGCATCCACATGGTGGCTCACAACCATCTGTAATGGGATCTGATGCCCTCTTCTGGTGTGTCTGAAGGCAGCGACAGTGTACTTATATAGAATAAATAAATAAATTTTTAAAAAAAAGAATGTTGGGGTTGGGGATTTAGCTCAGTGGTAGAGCGCTTGCCTAGCAAGCGTAAGGCCCTGGGTTCGGTCCCCAGCTCCGGAAAAAAAAAAAAAAAAAAGAATGTTATTTATCACGAAAAACTCCAGTAAATGCAATCCAAAGACATAATTGAGGGGCAGGATCTCACTGAAATTCTGAAAACGATTTCTTAACTGGGTGGTGTACTTATGAGGGTATTTTGTTTTATGACTTTATGTTGAACTGTATTTTTTTTTTACATCTTTTTTTTTCTTCGGAGCTGGGGACCAAACCCAGGGCCTTGCGTTTGCTAGGCAAGCGCTCTACCACTGAGCTAAATCCCCAACCTGAACTGTATTTTTGCAAACCTTTATGCAGTGTGGCATTTCAGGATAGCCCCCATCCTGAGGCAGAATAGTCCTTGCCCTGACAAGGCTTGTTCCAAGACAGCCAGGGCTACACAGAAACCCTGTCTCAGACAGATGGAAGGAAGGAAGGGAGGGACAGAGGGAGGGACAAAGGGAGGGACAGAGGGAGGGACAAAGGGAGGGACAGAGGGAGGGACAGAGGGAGGAAGGAAAGAAAGAATAAGACAAGAACAAAGCACAAACCAGTTCCTTCCCTTATATCCTACGATGCCACACCCTGTGGAAAATGTTGTTACAAGGCAAAGGAATTTTTGCAGGTGAAGAAGGATATTTATTATGTTGGCAAGATTATCCTGGACCGCCAAGCAGACCCCATGTAAACCCAAAGGTCTCTGAAATCCGAGAATTAGTTCCCATTGGGGTCAGGAGATATGGCTAAGGAAGGACAAACTCAAATGGTGGAAGGAGCCATGAGCAAGGAGTGCAGGGAGTCACACCTGAAGCAAACAGAGATGTCACAGATTCTCCTTGTGGCCTCCGGATAGGAACGCACACAGACATGCTCCCACCAGCAGTTCTGACTTATAGAACTGTAGCATATAAACCTGTTCTTATATATCTGAAACAAGAACTGGTGATCCTCCTATCTCATTGTCCAAAGTGGATGCTGTAACTACAGGCACAGACCACCAGCAGCAGCTATCTATGCTGTCTGAAGCCACTAAATGTATGACGATTTATGACATCAATACAAAACTATGTAGCTGGGAAAAGGTGTTTTGTTGTTGGGGGAGTTTGTTTTGCTTTGTTTTTCATTGTTGCTGCTTTGTTTGGTTTTTGGTTTTTTGAGACAGGGTTTCTCTGTATAGCCAGGGGTATCCTGAGCTCTGTGGGGGCTAACCTCAGACTCACAGATAGCCCTGCCTCTGTCTCCCAAGCACTGAGATTAAAGGTGTGCACTGCCACCCAGCTCTTTCTTACAGCTCCAGTTTTACCTTCCTTTCCTTCTCAGCTTCCAGGTCTCACTTTAAAAAATGTTCTAGACTATATTTCACACATATGGGCGGTTTCCCCACACGTATGGATGCATGCCACACCTGTGACTGGCGCTCTTAGACTCCAGTTACAGGCACGACTCCATGTGGGTACAGGGCACTGAGCCCAGGTGTTCTACAAGAACAGCAAGCGCGGGGTTGGGGATTTAGCTCAGTGGTAGAGCGCTTGCCTAGGAAGCGCAAGGCCCTGGGTTCAGTCCCCAGCTCCGAAAAAAAGAACCAAAGGGGAAAAAAAAAAAAAAGAATAGCAAGCGCTCTGAACCACTGAGCCATGTCTCCAGACCCTGCCACACCTCACTTTGTAATCTTGACAGTTTTCTCACTGGCTGTGGCAGGTGACGGTCACAGAGAGAAAGTTACTGGGACACACGGTAAGGTTAAAGGGACAGAGCTATAGCTACAAACTCACTCTGCTAGAAACAGGCAAAAGAAAGGTAGCCTAAGTGCTACCATTTTGTTTTCAGACTCCATTTAATCATAGGGAGAAACCAAATTCATGGTCCCAGACCTTAGGGGAGCTGGGACTTCCCTATAGCTGAACGGCTTCTGATGTAAACAGTTGTCTGATCCGGATATCTCAAGGACAACTTGTCCGTCTTGCTGGCAGGATCAAACAATTCATTCCCAGACCTATGAACGAACTCCTATCCCACTTCTTCAAATGTTTTAATTGTCTGCTAGCCAGAAAAAAATAAAGAAATTGTTGTTACCTAATCCAAGGTACAGAAGTTATAAAAGTATATAACCAATCGCTTGCTATGCCCTAATTATCTACATGCAGCTGAGCCCCTTTGTCCCCTTTTTAATTGTTTTTTTAAGATTTATTTATTTTATTTATAGATGGTTGTGAGCCACTATGTGGTTGCTGGGAATTGAACTTAAACCTCGGGAAGAACAGTCAGTGCTCTTAACCACTGAGCCATCTCTCCAGCCCACTTCTGTCCCCTTATTATCTGAGCTCTGGACCTAATGTCTAGGAGAATAAATTAAGGTCCTTGAAGCCAAATGTCCTGGATACAGCCCAGTCTCCAACAGGCACTCCCTTACCCATGATGTCAAAATAGGATTTGATAACACAACCGCTCCCGCTAGCTCCCCCTCACTTTGCGTTCCTATCCTTTAAAAATGAAGTCTCCCCTCAGGGACTTGGTTCAGATCCAGAAGTGACCACCTCCCTGACTGCTCAGAAAATAAACTCTGAAGTGAGTTTTCTTGGCTTCCACCCGGAACCCAAATTGACCTGCTGTGACCTGGTGCTCCCCCAAGTCTGTTACTGGGATTACTTTATTTTTTTGGTTGGCTCTTATGCAGCCTACCTGGGCTAAAAGTAGTGTTTTAGGGGACACAGTGCACATCTGTGCCGCAGCATTAGGGAGGCTGACACAGGAACATCGCTTGTGCAGGACTCTGATGCCATCCATCTTGGTAACATAGCAAGACCAAGAGAAAGGGGCCATAGCAGGGGAGGCTCACCCACAGACCCTGCACTGTGCTCACTGTCTGCTGTTGCTGCTGCTGCTATTGTTGTTGTTGTTGTTGTTGTTGCTGTTGGAGACTGGGCTTCTCTGTGTAACAGCCCTGGCAGTCCTGGAACCTGCTTTGAAGAACATGCTGGCCTGGAACTCACTGCTTCTGCCTCCCTAGTGCTGGGATTAAATTCATGCACCACCATGCCTTGGCTTGTTTTTGTTAGCTATCCTTTGTTAAGAACACAGCATGGGCCTAGGATAGACCAGAGCCCCCATGACTACTGGTGGACTAAACAGAACTAGAATGAAGTGATCTCTAGGAAGATTCCCTTCCCACAACCAAGAGAATTAGAGTGGAGCAGTGGGAAAACATGGCTGCACAGTGTGGGTGTGTGCGTGCACATGCATGTGCGTGTGTGCTTATACGCATGTAGAAATAGCTTTGATGATGCCCAAGATCTTGCATGTGAGGAAGATGCAGGTTCAAAACTGTCTATGTTCCTTTCCCAGATTCCATGAGGGGCGCTGCTCTAGAGCCTGAAGGGAAAATGTTCCTCTGAGAACCTTATGACCCACGCTCATAGGAGCCCCCCCTCTTCACAGTAACTCTCAAGTTCATAGTCAGAAATTGAAGGAGAAACACCCAAGGATTGGGGATATATCTCAATTGTCAAATAGTTGCCTAGCAGTCACGAAACCTTGGGTTTGACCCTCAGTAGTGCATTAAATGGCAGTGTAAATACTGGCACTTGGGAAGCTGGAGCAGGAAGATCACAAGTTCAGGGTCTTCCTCAGCTACATAATGAATCTGAAGCCACCCTGGGCTACATAAGACCCTATTTTATTAAAAGAAGAGAGAAAGAAAGAAAGAAGGAAAGAAAGAAGGAAAGAAAGAAAGAAAGAAAGAAAGAAAGAAAGAAAGGAAGAAAGAAAGGAAGGATGAAAGGAAGGAAGGAAGGAAGAAAGGAAGGAAGAAAAGAGAAGACCAAGAAACAAGAAAAGTCTGTTTTATTAGAATGTTGGGGGGGGGGGTTGGGGATTTAGCTCAGTGGTAGAGCACTTGCCTAGCAAGCACAAGGCCCTGGGTTCGGTCCCCAGCTCCGAAAAAAAGAAAAAAAAAAAAAAGAATGTTGGGAGGTAGATCACAGATTTCAAAATGGATCCAGTGACAGTATGGGACTTGCTGGGTAGCAATGTCCATCTCTCCTATGTCATCTGTGCAGTTCCCAAATCTAGAAGGTCCCTGGGGAGTTCAGAGGGCAGCCGACTCTTGGGTAAGCCTCCAGGTTCCAATAGAAGCATCAGCAATTCCCTTCACTGCCCTAAAACTGGGCACTTGTCTGTAAAATGGGTGCTGTAACCCCTCTCTTGGAAGGGCCATCTTTAATGGGTACTTCCCAAGCAGCCATAGCCTGCCTCAGAGGACCCCAGCAGTCAGAGAACCCTAAAATACTGCCACTAAGGAGGGGGCAACAAACTGCCCTCCTTCACACTTTGTGTTTTTTTTTTTTTTTTTGTTTTTTGTTTTTTGTTTTTTGTTTTTTTTTCTTTTTTCTTTTTCTCGGAGCTGGGGACCAAACCCAGGGCCTTGCACTTGCTAGGCAAGCGCTCTACCACTGAGCTAAATCCCCAACATCCTTCACACTTTGTGAAGAATGCACTCTCCAGCCTGCCTCCATGTACTCCTCGAAGTACAAGAGAATTAACTTCTCTGCCTCAGTTTCCTCATCTGCAAAATGAATATGATAGCACTTACCTCATGAAGTCCAGATGATTCGTGAGATTAATTATGGGCTCGAATATCACCTGGTTCCTATGTACATATGCAATGCTCAGATGCTAACTAGAGTGCTCCTCCCTGTCTCTGTCCCTGTCTCTCTCACTAGGACTGCAGGCAGGCACCATCATGCCCAGTTCTAGGTGGTGCTAGGGATCACACCTGGGGCTCTGTGCAGTTTATCAGAGGGACTGCACCTCTAGTTCTTGAAGCTTAAACATTTTTAAAGTGTGTGCATGTGTGCATGAGAGCAGGGGTGGGGGAGAGAGAGAGAGATACAGAGACAGAGACAGAGACAAAGACAGAGACAAAGACAGAGAGGGTGAGCTACCAGGTAACAGTTGCTATTACTAGAGGTGTAGCTCACAGAGTGCTCACTTGTTTAGCCTGTGTGAAGGCCTGGGTTCCGGCCTCAGTGCTAAGGATGGACAGGAGCTGGCACTGAGGTTTGATTCCTGGCACTACTTAATGCCAGGTGTGGTAAGATACTCTTACAATTGCAGCTCTTAGGAGGAGGAAGAAGATCTTAAGTTCATGCCAGCCTAAAGACCTGGTGAAAAGGAAGAAAAGAAGGAAGTAGGGAAGAAGGAAGCAGAGGAGGGAAGAGGCTGACCCCAGCCTCCAGAGCAGCAGCATTAGGAATCCACCGCCTTGGTTCTGACCTCCGCCTAAGCCCACTGGGCAAGGGAACGAGAAACTATTCCACATTCCAGACTTTCGGCTACACTTCCTCGACTGCAGATGGGGTATGGGGTATCGGGAGTTCAAGGATGTGAGTTGAAAATACCAGCTGTGCTCATCCATCACAGCCACAGCCGGGAGAAGCAGGGAGGGCGTCCCTCAGATGATGCTTAGGATCCCAGCGGTGGCTCGAGGAAGGAGCACCTGCGCCCAGCTCTGCGCCAGCTGTGCTGCAGGGAAACTGAGGCCACAGAACCTCGGGGTGGGACCCCCAGTGCGCTCTGCAGGAGCCGGTGCCTCACCCTCTCTGCTAGGGCAGCTTGGCTTTACCTCACTAAGGTTTTCTGTCTCCACAGAGGCTGAGCAGGAGGCAAAAGCCAGTCTCTCCCTCTACAGGCTCAGTTCCTTGAATCCAACCGCTTACAAACCACCCCGCTCCTTCCCAAGTTCTTAAAATACACGAAAACCTCATCAACGCTCATTACAGATTTTACAGCGTGTTTGACTTCGCCACAGAATTTCCTACACTCCCTCAAGAGTGAGGATAACGCTGCAAGAAATTCAAATACAGTAGTAAAAGCTATGATGTTGAAAACAGTGGGGGACTGGCCTGGAAGCCCCACACTGTGGGAGGCTGGGTCAGAAGGAAGGTGAGTCCAGGGGAGCCTGTGCTATACAGCAAGAACTTGCCAACAACAGCCAATCCTCAGGCCTGGAACTCGGTTCACAGCATTCCTGACAAAGCTCATGCAGATGACCCTATGCTTGAGGTTCTAAGATCTAGACCAGCAAAGTGCCTGGACCAAAATTACAATGTGCACAAATTTTACCCAGGAATCCAGGAATGACCTAGATCTCTCCCTCTACCACTCAGATCTGTACCTCATAGGACAAAGGACTGGACAAGGACGCAACAACCCGAAAACCACGTCCGAATTTGAAGGAATGGAGAGGTTATTGTGCTTTTCCATTTCCTGTGTTTTGTAGGGGTTTGGGGGGTAACCAGCCGGTAATAGCCTTACAGACACTCTGCTAACTAATGACAGCCTTCTGACAGCCCAAGAGTGTGTGTTTTAAATATATTCTGACCTGACCAACTAGCCATGACGAGACGGCCCTGTTGTATGACTCTGTGATCATCCGATCTCTAATGAGAGTCTTCTAGACAGCAGAGGCAGACAAAAACTAAAAGCCTGAGCGTGCATGTACCGATGAATTCGCCGGCCTCCAAGTAAGGATCCGCACAGATCTGAGGCCTAAAATTTGCTATGTGTCCGGGAATGGCCACCCTGCCTGGTTTACACAGTGCTGGGGATTGGACCCACAACTTCCTGCACATTAGGCAAACACTGCACCAGCCACACCACACCCTAGCCCTGACACAGTATCAGAAATGTAACCTGAGGGCTGGAGAAATGGCTCAGCGGTTAAGAGCACCCGACTACTCTTCCAGAGGTCCTGAGTTCAATTCCCAGCAACCACATGGTGGCTCACAACCATCTGTAAAGAGATCCGATGCCCTCTTCTGGTGTGTCTGAGGACAGCTACAGTGTACTTATATACAATAAATGAATACATCTTAAAAAAAAAAAAAAAGAAATGTAACCTGAACTCGAGTAGACTGTCACCAGTGAAGAAGATACGTTTGGCTTTGCCCGTTTGTCCTTAACCCGTGTCATCTGTACTTCTCATTGATGAGAAGTGACTGTCACATACAACAACACTGTGGCCTCAAAGAACAGATGTCCTAGTAACAGAGGAAGAAAGAAGTCCAACAACGTGGGAAGCACGACTTAGTTGGAAGGTCAAAGAACCTTCCAGAAGGAAGTGAGACAACCCCAAGGCCAGAGAGGAGAGTGCTGGGATGGGGAGGAACTTTCCAGCCAGAGGAACGGCAGGTGCTAAGTGAATCCGCCCCGGCAGCTTCAGAGTTTTGTTTTTTTTAATTTTCTTTTTTAATATATGAGTGCTCTATCTGCATGCCAGAAGAGAACGTTAAACCCTAGTAAAGATGGTTGTGCACCACCATGTGGTGTCTGGGAATTGAACTCAGGACCTCTGGAATTGAAGCCAGTGCTCTTAACTGCTGAGCCTTGGTTTTTAATCTTTTGTCTATCTGGTTTTTGGTTTTGGAGACAGGATTTCTTTGTGTGGCTCTGGCTGTCTTGGAACTCATTCTGTAGACCAGGCTGGCCTTGAACTCACAGATCCTCCTCCTGAGTGCTGGGATTAAAAGGCCGCCGCTGGCTAATCTCTCTCTTTTTTTTTTTGAGATGAGCCGCCCCATGAGCCGGCCCATGCTGGCTTCAAACTCACTGTAGGGCTGAGGATAACCATGAACACCTGACCTTCCCATTGAGTTTATATACAGCTCAGCCTCATTTGTCTGGCACACTAAAGAACTTGGTAGGAGGGCTCTGTAGGTAAAGGTAAGTGTGAAATGGCACAACTGTCTAAATGACTAGAGGACGCTGAGCTAAGAGAGGGGCTGAGGCTGATGGGCCAATAACCTGAGGCCACACAGGGGCCAACCTTGGAAGAGGAAGAATTATCGGCCCAAGGCCTTATCCACCAGGGAGGATTTGGTCTACAGCTTTTAGTGATAACATGTTGGGAGGGACACCAATGTTTCCAAATTTGTACTCTCAAGGGCAGCCAGGACTCCAGATTTTTTTTTTTTTTTTTTTACTTTTTCTTTTTTTCGGAGCTGGGGACCGAACCCAGGGCCTTGCGCTTGCTAGGCACGCGCTCTACCACTGAGCTAAATCCCCAACCCCAGGACTCCAGATTTTTATATGGCTTTTTAAATGTTTTCAACCCAGTGAAGATTACATAAGCCAAGTAAATCATGCCCATAGGCCTAAAAGTCGACGCCCTTTGGTATCGCTTGGGGAACTTTCAAAATCCGAGGCCAAAGCATAGGGAACCATGAAGGGTAGTAGTGGACCACTCTGGAGCTTAATAAAAATTAATTAGGCTGGGAAGATGGTTTCATTGATAAAGGCACCTGCCTCAAAGCCTGAAGACCTGAGTTCTATCCCCAGAACCCTGGAAGGAGGCTCCCAAAAGTTGTCTGCTGACTTCCACTTGCAGACTGCGGCATGGGAACACACACAGAAACACAAGAGGACACACACACATACATATACTATTAAATATATGTTGGCGTGATGTTCTCATACTCTGTGTGAAGATATGTCTCTGCCTTTGCCTGCCTAAGCACCTTCTGACTGATTAAAATAAAATGTCTATGGCCTATAGTAAAAGGCGGTTTAGTAATGTGGGACTTTCGGAGAGAGAGAGGAACTTTGGGAAAGAGTCAGGCTCTGGCAGTTCAGTCAGCCAACACTGAGGAAGCAGCAGGCCAGGAAGGAAGGAGAGGTAACTAACCAGCCATGTGGCAGAGCTTAGAATAGTATAAATGGGATAACTGAGATCCGAGCTGGGGTCAGCAATGCCTGGCTACAGGGCCAAAAGCTCATAAGTAAATAGAGTCTCTGTGGGACAGTCACAGAAAGGCCCACATTACAAATGCAGGCTGGTGAGATGTTTCAACAGGTGACAGTGCTTGCCACTAAGCCTAGTGACCTGAATTTTACCTGGGTGCCCACATAGTGGAAGGAGAAAACCAACCCTTCCTGGTTGTTCTCTGACCGTCACTGGCAAGCAGCGCGGGTGTGCTGAGCTCACATACACAGTAAATAAATGTGAAACCGATTAACTATTAAGTATATTGACAGTTTTTTGTTTTTTTGTTTTCCGAGCTGGGGACTGAACCCAGGGCCTTGAGCTTGCTAGGCAAGCGCTCTACCACTGAGTTAAATCCCCAACCCCTATACTGACAGTTCTTTTTTTTTTTTTTTTTTTTTTTTGGTTCTTTTTTTTTTTTTTCGGAGCTGGGGACCGAACCCAGGGCCTTGCGCTTCCTAGGCAAGCGCTCTACCACTGAGCTAAACCCCCAGCCCTACTGACAGTTCTTAAGGCCCCAGTCTGACTGATAGGTTGTATGCTCGGCCTTCCTGTGGAGCTCTCCCCACAGGAACTCACTCCCCATGTTCTCTCCTCCTCCTTCAGCTCCAGCACCCCCGGACCTTGTTGCCAGGCACTTCCTAGCTCAGGGGTTTCACACCGGCTGTTCCCTCTGCCTGAAATACCCCTTACTCAGACCTTCACAGGCCTCAGAGCGGCAGCTCTCAACTTGCTACACCTTAGATGTCCCGCATATCAGAGATTTGCATTATGATTCATGACGGTATGAACTGCAGTTATGAATTAGCAGAGGAAATAATTTTATGGCTGGGGTCACCACAGCATGAGGATTTGTATTAAAGTGTTGCAGTGTTAGGAAGTTATTGCGTTAAACCTAACTCCTTTCAGGCTTTTCTTCAAACACTGCCTCGGTAGTACCTCTTCTGGCCTCTGTACTTAAAACTGCAGCCGGTTCTTGCTCCCGTTTCTCTTTTTCTGCAGAGAATTTCCAAAGTACCCTCACAAGCCACACAAAAATGCTTTAGCCACAACAACCAGCATGTATGACTGTTTTCCACAAGATTATATCACTAGGGACATTATTGTTTTCTCACTTTGTGTTCACACTCTACAATGTCACACAACAACGGAAAAGCCCAAGATGTATTTCTCTGGACATCTCCTCTTCACTATGGGACATTATGAATATCTTTCTGACTTCCTATCAGTGGCCCTGATATCCCCAGGGCAGGTCTTTTCCTGTTAATGTTGCATCCCCAGGACCCAGAGCAGTGCCCAGGAAACAGTAAGTACACCAGGCTCCGTGACACCAATTCAGGGAATCCGTCTGCCCTGATGGAGCACCCAGGCTGACGGTGTCTCAGGCTGACATTTACAAGGCCCTCAGGGCAGGAGACAGGACCACCATGGAAGGTCAGAGGCAAACTTTCCCAAAGCCAAGGTTTGAAAGACAAGAGGGACCTGGCAGATGAGGGGTGAGGACTGGGCTGTGGCACAGGGGAGAGCAGAAGTGAAGCCTCAGAAGAGAGGCCATGAGGAAGGGCAGCTGGTGAAGTCGCTGGTGTAGCAGAGGCCCTGTCCTACACAGAAGGGGCAAGACAAGAAGGCTGGCAAGGGGGCATAATGGACAGGAAGGGCTGCCAACTTCAGAGCAGAGGAGTTCAGGCCAAAGCGGGGCAAGAGTGAAGCAAGAAACTGTCAGGAAGCTGTCGAGGTTTCTCTTGGCACTTGAAGCAGAGCAAGGCTGGGGGTTCGGCTCAGCCATTGGAGTGTCTGCTTAGACTGCACAGACCCCTAGTTCAACCTTCAGCACTGCGTGAAACCATCATGGTAGTACGTGCCTGTGATCCAAGTACTAGGGAGGCAGAGGCACGAGAACCTGATATTTGACGTCAACATCCTAGGCTAATATGATGATTATTTCTGTTAACTTGACTACAACTGGAACTAACAAAAGCCAAGCAGGCACACCTGTGAGAGAGTTTTCTTCATTGGATCATTTGAAGAGAGAAGACACACCCTAAATCCAGGTCACACCTTCTGGTGGCAGCCTATAGGAAGGGCACAGAAAGAGGAAGCTTTTGTTCCTTGCCTTCATTCTTACTGGTATCACGGCCTACTCCTTCAGGATTCCTGTGTACCAGCCCAGACATCCATCCGACCTCATGTACTGAACAACTATTGGATTCCTGGACTTTTCCATCAGGAGACAGACACTGTTTAACTAGCCAGATGACACCTTGGAAGACATTCTAATAAATCACACACACACACACACACACACACACACACACACACACACACACCCTCTAGTGAACCGTGACTAGTACTGATTGTGGTACCAGGAGAAGTTTGTTCCAGAGTAACAGAAGTATAAAGATGCACTTTTAAAAGAATCTGGAGCAAACCTTCCAATGTGCTGACAGTTACTGAAGCCTCTCTTGAGAAGCATGGAGAACAGTAAACGTATAAACCATTTGACAAACTTATCAGGATAAATGCATCTGGTAATCCTGATTCACCTACTGAACACTTATGGACTTTGGACAATTTGTAGAGAAATATGGAAAATAACAATGCTGTGTGGCTGTCTGGATGAACTGCCAAAGGAAAGGAATGAGCCCACACTAAAATGAACCAACGTCTAGGATCTCGGGACATGGTAACGAAGAGAAGAATGTAGTGACAGAATTGACCAGCTTCGATGCCCACAGTCCACAGGTTCTCAAATGAGCCCTGGGAGAGAATCTTCTCTCCAGCAGCCACAGAGCTCCAGTTGCTGAAAATCAAACCAAAGCCCTCATAAGATTGGCAGAATTACAGCGAAAATCCAAGTCCCAGCCTGGGATGGTATCAGTGGGATGGAGATGTGTGGACCGACCCTCCTGAGGCTGAGAGCTTTGAACCTTCAGAGTCTCAAGAGTTTATTCTCACCTGAGGAAGAAGGTGAACCCTCAGCAGAGAGTACCCCACCACCACCACTGTGGGGCGAGAGGAACCGCGTCACCAGACAGAAAAACCGGAAAGGAACCCTGGCAATTCTTTCTTCTTCTTCTTTTTTTTTTTTTTTTTCTTTTTTTCAGAGCTGGGGACCGAACTCAGGGCCTTGTGCTCGCTAGGCAAGTGCTCTACCACTGAGCTAAATCCCTAACCCTTTTTTTTTTTTCTTCTTTTTCTTCTTCCCCCCCCCCCACCCCCCCCCCCCCGGCAATTCTTATGATTGAAAACAGTAGGCATTTGACTCTATTCCTGACTTGGTTCCTGTCCTGGAGCACATGACCTTGACACCCCACTAAGAGGGCCTTGGCAACCTGTCACAGCATAGAGCCCAGAGTTCTCCGTGCTAATGAAGTATGTAGATGGGCCCCAGTAAGCTTCCCTACCCAGACAGTCCCTCCCGCACCACGCTGAGTAAGGGCTATGCATCCATGTTTCTACCATGAATAATCGGTTTAGACAAGCAAGGACTATCTCTCACTAAGAACCACAGTGGGGGGAAGCCTTTGTTACTGGGCCATGCCACCTAAGTCTCCCACAGAAGGCCCCTCTGACTCAACTCCTCCAGGTTCCCAGCAGCCTCTGGGTGCACAGGAGCACGAGAACCACAGCCTCTGTCCAGCCTGCCCGAGACACACAGCAGAGTCCCAGCACCCCAGCTGCATGGCTGAATGTGGACCCCCACACCCCCACCTCACCACCTGAAATACTGCCTTTTCTGCTTCTGCCTGAGAGGAAATTAACCCTTCATCATCGGTAAAAAACCACCAGTGGCTCTCCTTTAAAGAAAGGCCAGGCAAGACAGTACTGATGTCTCCCAGGCCCATTAACAGTTGCCTCTAGACCCATGCACCCAGACTTAAGGGTAGGCAGGCCAAGGAGGAGACAAAGTATGGTCCATGAGGAGGTGTGATAGGCTACTGAAATTTGCTGGTTCAGTCAAGCAGAAGTCGGGGGAGTCTGTGTGAGGATGGGTCATAAGACTGTGGGATAATAGAGGAAGGAGCACAAAGCTGGGTGTGGGGAGGGGCTGGACAGCTGGCTTAGGGGCCTAGAAGTGCTGACTGCTCTCCCAGAGGACCCGAGTTTGAGTCCCAGAATCTCATGGCAGCTCACAACTGTAACTCACACGTGCGGTGCACAGACGCATATGCAAACAAAACACCAATAGACATGAAGTAAAATTTAAAAACCGGATCAGGCTGAGTTTATTGATATGGGACCACTGAGTTGAGATTCTAGGTTTAAAATGGAAGCTTGCACAGTTACGAAAGGCGTGATGGCCATCTTTTTTTTTTTTTTTTTTTTTTTTTTGGTTCTTTTTTTTTTTTCGGAGCTGGGGACCGAACCCAGGGCCTTGTGCTTCCTAGGTAAGCGCTCTACCACTGAGCTAAATCCCCAGCCCCGGCCATCTTAATCTCAGTACTTGATGGGGCCAGAGGTAAGTGGATCTGTAGAGAGAATCTTTATAGACATCACCTGTCAATGATAAAGCCGATAGCCAATGAGGGAAGGCAGGGAATAGGAGGTGAAACACTGGCAGGAAGAGAGGATTCTGGGAAATAGAGAATAAAAGGAAATGCAGAGAGAGACTTCGGGAGGGAGTCGAGGAAAACTTGACGTAAGAGGCAGGCTGGGACTGAATGAAAGGTAACTAACCATGTGGAAGACAAGAATAGTGAGAATGGGTTAAATATGTTACAAGCTGGTCAGGGAATGACCAGAGCTTATGGCCTACGCGCCTAAGTTTCCTAAGTTTCCAAAACCATCCTGTGCCGTCTCTCTAAACAGAACCTCTGTGTACTGTGTGGAGACACCACCTGTGATAAAAAGCTGATGGCCTATTAGCAAAAAGTCAGGAAACAGATGGGAATCCTGGTAGAGGCAGGGTAGAACCCTGGGAAGTTAGTCAGGCGTGGGGAGATTTGCCACCCTGACTCTGAGGAGACGGACCCTGAAACTGAGGAGAGATAACCAGCCACGTGACACCTATTAGAATAGGATAAATAGGTTTGTAAGTTCTGAGTCAGTCAGGGGACAAGCCTAAGCTTATGGCCCAGGCATTCATTCATACATTAAGAAACCTCTGGGGTTGGGGATTTAGCTCAGTGGTAGAGCGCCTGCCTAGCAAGCGCAAGGCCCTGTGTTCGGTCCCCAGCTCTGAAAAAAAAGAAAAGAAAAAAAACAAAAAACCTCTGAGTTATTAGTGAACTGGGGCCTGGGTAGGGAAAAAGCAAAACCCCACAGTCACAAATGGCATCCAATGTAAAGGCTCTTATAATCCAAGCTTACAACCCCAGAAAAAGTCACGGGTGGAAGGCAGGAAAAAGAAGCAAATGCAGTTTCATAGCTGGGCAGGAGGCAAAATCCCTTCAAGGGAGCAAGGGGAGGCCAGTAAAGCAATCTTCGGGCAGCAGAGAACAGAAGCCTCAGGCACAATCCACAGGCAGAAAAACTTCCCAGAGTTGGGTGGGGCGGATGGACTCGGCTCCCAGCTGCCCCTGGCAGGTATGGGGCTCAGTTCTCACTGAAGAGCAAACAGCTACTGAAGCCCCAAACTCTGCAAGGGCTGCACTTGCCTCCATAGACACGTGCTGGCCTGTGCAGCCTGCCACCTCAAGGCCCAACCATGTCTCAGAGTTGGGGAGGGGTCCAGCATCTCAGCTCCCGACTCCGGGCTGCTATCCACCAACTTGTGATGCCAGCCACAAACACGTGGGAGGCAGAAGTGCCTGCCCCTGGGAATGAAAAGGCAGGGGCAGGGCTAGTCACAGCATGGGAAGCACAAACCAGACACAGACTGAGAGAACACACGGAAGAAATCCGAGCACAGCCAAACTTCTAACCAGGTAAAAAATGTTTGAAATTATGCTGTAATGATAAGGAGGGGAAAGACTGGGTGTGGGAAAATATAGGCAGGCATAAAGAATTTAAAATTAACAAAATTAAAAGGGTAAGTAAGATAAAAAAAATCAGTAACACAGAACTTTTGGACTCGTGTATATAAAGCCATTTTAAATGGCTTAAAGGTAGAAACAAAAGAGAGATACCTGACCTAACTGAAACGGGCACTTTGCAGTTATGGTTATTATGATGCTAGTATTTCTTACCCTAGCCTTAATAGCCGTAGTGGTTTTATATACCTTCTCAAAACACGGGCTCCAGTGATACAAGAAAAGGAGAAACTTGAAAACTGGATACAGGCCTTAGAAGGCAAATTAGAAAAAATTATAAGTAAAACTGAGGCAAATGCTAAGATAGTAAAGACACAAGAGAAAGAGAGATATGAAAAATGAAGACAGGCCTGAGACGAGAGAGAGAAAATTATAAATAGAATTGAGGATGATCCTAAGATAGTCACAGGAAATAAACCAGAGCCTACAACACCACCACATAACGAAAATCAGGAAAGTCAGCCAAAGGTTGTTAGAAAACCAACCTTAGCTTATCCAGGTAGTGTGAGACACCTGGGAACAGACAGTGGCCACCCTCAAGAAACATTTGGATGGGGGTTGGGGATTTAGCTCAGTGGTAGAGCGCTTGCCTAGGAAGCGCAAGGCCCTGGGTTCGGTCCCCAGCTCCGAAAAAAAAGATCCAAAAAAAAAAAAAGAAACATTTGGATGGCATCCACAGATACACTGGATTTGAAAAAAATTAAGGAAAGTGTCACCAACTATGGTATGCAGTCACCATTTGTGAAGCAGATATTAAATTCTTGGGCAATTCAAAATAAAATAATCCCTCAAGACTGGAAAGATATGACAAAAGCAATATTGGAACCTGGTCTGTCTGCAGTTACGATGGTGTCCGTGGAGGAGAGAAGAGGGTAGGGAGACGGAACAGAGACAGAGAGAGAGGTACCTATCACCATCTCTCAAAATCAGCCTAGGTGATGGTCATTTTGCTGAGGTACAGATCCAAGTCATATATGATGATACCACCTTGGCTCTTAGGTTACGTGGCAACTTTAAATGGTGGGGCAAGGCTGAAGAACAGGAAAAGGACTAGAACCATTTACTCAGGCTGTACAAGGTCCAAAAGAAGCATTCGCTGACTGTTCACAGAGACTGACTGCAGCTGCAGATAGAAGGGCATCAGATCCACACACCAGGAAAGCACTGATTGAATCTTTAGTTTTTGAAAAAAACGCTAACTCTGAATCCAAAAAGGTCATCAGGCCCCTAAAGGCAAGATCAGCACCAACAGATGAACAGATTAGAAACACAGTTCCTATTGGATCTCATTCATCTGATATGACTTTAATAGGAGAAGTGATCTCTAAAGGTTTTAGGAAAAGCCAAACTAAACTGTCAAATGTTTTAACTGTGGCAAGCAAGGGTCATTTTAAAAGAATTGTAAGCACAGCATTTCTTCAAACAATGTTTTTTTTCTAGAGATAATGCAAAAAGAAGGCCCTAGCCCTCAGGAATATGAGAACGTTTGGCAAAGGTGGCCACTGGACCAATGAATGTAAATTAACCAGGGACAAATAAGGTAGCCCCTTGTCAGGAAATGTCCCAAGAGGCCCTGATATCAAATTCAAGTCAGCCATCTCAGGTCAACAGCTGAGAGACTCATCTTCAGAACAATTAAACAACACTGCTCTGGTTATGGTCAACATTAGTAACCCAGACATCAAAGTCAGAGTAGCTTCAACAGACCAAAAACCTGGCTCAGGAGAGACCAAAGAAGTATTTTGGCAAACTTCTACAAACGATAAGAGACCAAAGTCAAAATTACAGCCAGACAGAATCGAGATTGAATCTTCAGACTTTGAGAAAGCTAAGATTGAATACAAAAAGGTTATTAGAGATTTAAAGACCAGATCCACACCCATTTACGAATGGATTAAAACTACTATGGATATTGGATCTAATTCGTACAGTTCCGCCATGCTCAGAAAGACGACTGCAAACCGATGGACAGCTCAGAATCGTCAGTGCTTTGGCTGTGGAAGACCAAGTCATTTCCTAGAGGACTGTAAGCAAATGGTTTCTAAGAGTAATACTTCCTATAATGATAAGCCATGAAAAAGGTTTCCTGAGACATGTAAAATATGTAAACAGTGGACACAGGGCTTATGAATGTCGATCAACAAGATATCCAAGGCAGTTTCTTACCTTCAAAAAAGGCCCAGCAGAAAACGACATGACCTACTCACTTCCTGTCAGCCAAGAAAAAAACTGCTCTAGAGAGCAGCTAGAAAAATTAAAGCCTAGGGAACAAATAGTGAAGCTCAAAACTGAACTCACCATTTAAAGAGAGGTGGCTCAGCTGTTAAGAGCACTGACTGTTTTTCCAGAGGTCCTGAGTTCAAATCCCATCAACCCACATGGTGGCTCACAACCATCTGTAGTGAGATCTGATGCCCTCTTCTGGTGTATCTGAAGACAGCTACATGTACTTATATAGAATAAACGGAGCAGCTCCAATAAATAGAACAAAAGATTCCAAAGATTCCAAATGTTTGGATAGCTTTGGCCCCATAGACTGGTGTTTGAATGCTTGGGCCACAGGGAGTGGCACTATTGGGAGGTGTGACCTCCTTGGAGGAAGTGTATCACTGTGGGGTGGGCTTAGAGCCTTCTAGTGCTCAAGTTTCTTTTTTTTTAACTTTTTTTTTTTTTCGGAGCTGGGGACCGAACCCAGGGCCTTGCGCTTCCTAGGCAAGCGCTCTACCACTGAGCTAAATCCCCAACCCCTAGTGCCCAAGTTTCATAAGTGTGAACAAACAAAAAGAAAAAACCCAAGGCACAAAATACAGATATTTTGAAAACTTTTACAGATTATCAGAGGGCAAAACTAAAGGTATTTATAAATAATATTAAAATTAAAGGAACGGTAGACACGAGAACAGACACTACAAAATCCTGGCCCCCAGTATTGGCCTCTTTGAGAGGTAGATACTCAATTTCAAGGAGTTGTAATTTTATACCAGATAAGGCAAAATATAAAATAACTTAAATACCCAGGAGCTGAGTGTCGAATAGAAAAATTAAAGCTATCCATGGCAGATACAGCCGTAAACTGGTGAGGAGGAGACCTGTGCTGTACAGGAAACAGAGTAACACACCTCAGCTTCAAGGACTAGCCGTAAAGCAGGAGAGATTCCTGGTCTCAACGACAGTTACAGACTGGCCAAACTGTCCACAAACTAGACACAAAAGTTGGCTCTCAAAATATATAGGGAGGAGCACTGCTGATGGAATAATTACTGGCTTACTAAATGAGATGGCTGATTAAAAAAAAACCTAAACAAAGGATAATTGAGTCTTTTCTTTTCCCCATACAGAAATAAAGGATATACTAATAAAAAAGGGGGGGGGATTTGAACTCTCCTAGAGATAGATTATATACACTGGATTTTTTACAAGGACTGAGATAGATCAGCATATATGCTATAACTTCAGACTGGAAGAAAGGAAAGGTGTTACATTGGAGAAGAGGTTTTGTCTTTGTTTCAACAGCTAAAGAAAAGTTATGGACTCCTTCAAAGTGAATAAAATTAAGATTTGAACAGGGGAGAACCCCTGAAGATCCTGGCTGCAGACATGAAAGAAATCAAGAAGACCAATGAAACAGTGACATGAACTGCTCATCCCTCTCCATGGGAGCAGCTCCGAGACTCGCTGAGATGTGAAAATGTCTCCAACCAGGGCTTCAGCTAAGCATGAATAAGTCTTGTTGGCTACAGAATCCTCAGGACTTACCATGCCATCCTCTCAAATGGCCTACAAATTGATATTAGTTCAATTATACGATCTAAACCGACTTATGAAAGAAAGGCAGATGCCTTCCCTGCTCGTACAGAGAGCAGAGTAGAAAATCATCACTGTGCACACCAGACACTTACACACACATTGATGAAGAAATGTATATTTACCTGCGAAAGTTTATGTTTACAGACATCAATGCAGCTAAAACGATCACAACAAGATTCACCCTCAGGGATGCTGAAAAGGATGGTAAGACACTGAGACATTAGCTTATTCCAGCATCCTGCTTCATCCGGCGTCAATAGCCGCTTCACCAAAACTCGCTTCCAGGACAGCTTCAGAGCTGCTGACCCCAGTTAGTCCAGCCTCTCAGACTGTCCCAGGCAGGAATTCATTTAAGCCCTGCGCTTCCACAGCACAGAGACTGGACAGCACACGTTACAGCTACCTTTCTTAAGACTGACAAATATCCTAGTTTTCTTCCAGCCTCCAAAAGAAAACTACGACACACTCACACAGCAGAAAGCAATCTTATGAGGACGCTGCTACGCCTGAGAAGTGGGTGGATGCTGTTTGGTTGGTTATTGGATGACAGATGTTAACGGGGGTTGTTTACACACTGTTAATGGACTTGGTCAGGGAGGAAATAAAGTAAGGAAGGTTAGAGTCAATGATTTCCTCTTATCTTTTTCTTCCCTCTGTCTAAGGGGAAATAATGGGAAGAAGGGTGAAAAGGGGTGAAATAAAGGGGGACATAGGAATAATAGGATAAAGGGGCAGATTACTGACTCCGCTTTTAGGCCAAAGAACTCCTACAAGCCAAATAGTTTTACACTGGTATGGACTTTAAGGTTATATTTTGCTACAATATGCCATGTGTATATATGTATACATATATATGTGTGTGTGTAATACATATAGCATATTATATATGTATGTATTATAAACATATAACACATGTATATATGTTTCAACTCGTTGCAGGTATTGTACCTATGTAAGTCTTTAAAACACAATATTAAGTTCTAGTCCTTTTGAAAGCTGCTATTAGAAACTGTTTAGGATAAATTAAAAAAAAATGCAAGTTAGGAGTTAGTCGACCAAACTTATGATCATTTTAGACACTAATTTAGTTAACTATAGAAATATATTTCCTAGGTTGAACAGATAGTAAGTAGCTAGAAACAAGCAGTGTTTGCCTATTCAGATATACTATAGATAGTCTTCAAAAACCCTCAGAGATCCACAGAAAATGGCAGAAATGTTTTATCAATAAAATACTTTTCTTGACATAGACATGTGAGCTCCTGTCAGCACCCCCATTCTTCAAAGAAGATGACAGACGACAAGCATCGAGAACCTCCATTGAGTTTGCTTCAAATGTTGCAAGCAAGCCACAGGGCAAGACTGCCCTTGCTTCAGCTGCTGACAGTATGCTGCTCAAACTGGACAAACAGGATGCAGGGAAGTCAACAGCTGAGCTTTTCAAGGACAGGGTAGGCAGGTCCTTCTTAATTCCTGCTTCACGAAATGACCTGTCGGATGTTCTGAATGAGAAGGCTGAGGACGGATGCTGCAATGACTAAGAGAAACTCTGCAACTGTCCAGGCAGCCAGCTGTTTCTGTCGTTTCTACAGATTTGGAAGCTGATTGCTCTGAACTTCCTGCATTTTATTCCTCCTCAGATCTCTGATAAGGCTGAAGACTAGACAGTCTTAAGCTTAAATTGTTTAGGATTTAAGAAAATGTTTTAAGGTCTAAGAAGCTTTTCTTAGGCTTATAAATATGTTTTGATAGAAAATGTTTTATGTACAAAAGTCTAATTCACCAAGATAGGATGGATAATAGAGTACTTTATCCAAGGTTGCTAAATACAAATGGACTGGACATTGTGAATACAACTCTTTTTTTTTTTTTCTTTTTTTCGGAGCTGGGGACCGAACCCAGGGCCTTGCGCTCGCTAGGCAAGCGCTCTACCGCTGAGCTAAATCCCCAGCCTGTGAATACAACTCTTACCTAACAGTTCTCAGAATCGTTCTTATTGTATATAGTTTACTGATATATATAGTAAGAGCCTTATATTGAACTAAAAGGGGGAGATGTAGAGAGAATTTTTTGTGTTCTGTGTGGAAGCATCACCTGTCAATAAAAAGCTGGTGGCCTATTAGCAAAAGGCAGGGAACAAGAGGTGGGAGTTCTGGTAGAGAGACAGGAACTGTGGGGGGTTAGGCAGGCGTGGGGACATTACCCACCCAGGCTCTGAGGAGACAGACATAGGAAACTGAGGGGAGGTGACCAACCATGTGGCACACAGGTTATATGAGTTACGACAGTCAGGGAACAACCCCCATTTATGGTTTAGGCATTTTTTCATACATAAAAAGCTTCCAAGTTGTTACTCAGGAACTGGGACCCAGGTAGAAAAGACCACAGTTACATCTCTCAGCTCCCTCTCCAGCACTGTGCCTACCTGCTACCATGCTCCCCACCATGATGATAATGGACTAACCCTCTCAAAAAGGGAAACAAGACCACAGTTAAATGCTTTCTCTTTTCTAAGAGTTGCCCTGGTCACAGTGTCTCTTCACAGCAGTGGGACAGTGTCTAAAAGAGGTTTCAAATGTTGATTGGTCGGTTGAAGCATCTATCAGAAGATGGCTTACTCAAAGAGTTGGAGATAGATGCCTGATATCCCTTGGCTTTGTGTTGACGAAGGGATTTTAAGGCTCAGGGAAATTGCAGTGCTAGAGTGGATACCTGTGTAAGACCTAATCCTCCACAGTGGGAAGGCCCAGGAGGCCCTTCACGAATCCTATAAGATGCAAACTGGTGACAGGGACACCAGCACATTTGAAGGGTTTTGTTGTCACCCTTTTCCTTGTGCCAGACCTCAGGGTTGGAGACGCTGCTGCTCAGGGGATGAATTAAATGCAGTGGATTTAATTGGGCCCTGAGGGAGCAGGGACCTAATAGCAGCACTGAGTTAACAAAGACAAGATAGTCACAGTTATTGTAATGGGCATCACAGACAAAGCAATGGTCATAAAAGCCTGCCCCATAATGGTCAGCATGGGCAAAATGAATTTTATTGTGGCATGACTTGTATGGACGTAGGAACTGGCCAACCAATCATGGTGTTTCCAGGCATCAAATAGATAGGAGGCCTACCATGTTTTTCTTTGACCTATATAAGCAGAAAATTCCTCAAACAAATAAAAGAAAGGCTACATTAAATCATGATCAAGAGGGAATCTCAGCCTGTGAACCAATTTTTAGAGTCAAGCCAGTTTGCAGACTCAGAACCCCTTGGATGAGGGAGTGGCCAAGTTCCACTGAGGAAGGATCTTGATAAGACAGTTTTTTTTTTTTGGTTTTTTTTTTTTTTCTTCTCTTTTTTCTTTTTTTCGGAGCTGGGGACCGAACCCAGGGCCTTGCGCTTGCTAGGCAAGCGCTCTACCACTGAGCTAAATCCCCAACCCCTTGATAAGACAGTTTTACTGTTAGCCTTTCGACTGTTCTTCCCCAGAGGGACCTATGGTCTTTCAGTAGGGAAACTGTACACTAGGGAAAGGAAACTATCAAACTTTCTGGGGTCTCTTGGATACTGTTGACACTGCTTCTGGGAAATCCCTAGAAACACTGTGGCCCGCCAGTTAAAGTCCCGGTTTATGGAAGCCAGGTGATTAATGGAGTTTAGGCTGAAGTCCAGTGAGTTCCTGAATTTATCCTGTGGTTATTTCCCCAGTCCCAGCATGTATAATTGGGATAGATATACTTAGAAGTTAGCAGAATTCTCACACTGGTTCCCTGACCTGTGGAGTGAGGATTTTTATGGTTGGAAAGGCCAAATGAAAGCCACTGAAGTTGTCTCTCTACCATGGAAAATAGTGAATCAAGGACAATATGGAATACCAGGAACAACTGCCACCATCAAGAACTAGGAAGTTCTGGGGAAGAGAGGTTCCCGGATCTGCCTTAAGCTCTCCTAGCTGGCCTATGGAGAATATTTTGGTAGGAATGTATTTGCACAGATACTCGTGTTTTCTTCCCTCAGTTTCTTTATCATATAACATAACATCAACTGAGATAATATCAATGGTTCTCATATTTAAGTTATGAGATACTAAAGTAATTTCCATCAAGGGACACTGCCAACTATTCTAAAATATATAATGAATTTGTGGTTGTACATGTTAAAGTTATATTGGGTTGGGTATAATTATCCCCTGGTTATTGTTTTCATCTGCACATAAGGAGATATGATGGTGTGTCAAGCTGATAAATGATGGACCTGTGGCTGTTTTGGTTGGCAATTTGACATCTGTGAGTTAACTGAAACCCGAGTGGCTGGACACGCCTGCAAGGGATTTTTGCTGGTTGGATCATTTGAGGTGGGAAGACCCAGCCTCAATCTGAGCCACACCTCCTGGTGGCGGCCTCTATAAAGGACATGAAAGAGATCCCAACTACAATGAAGACCACCTGAGACATCCGAGACTCGTACTGAACAACTACTGGATTCTAGAACCTTCCACTGGGAGACAGCCATTGCTGAACTAACTGGACAACAGCTTAGAGGTCACTCACTACATTACCGTTACATCTATTCAACCAGCTGCGTTCCTGGAGAGAACCCCGACTAACAGGACTACCCCGTAACAGGACGGAGACTTAGGACATGCTGGCTCAGGAACCCCCACCCCTGGGGTGGGGACAATGGTGGGCACAAGAAATGGAAAGGATAAGGAGATGAAAATGAAATTAAGGCCCACGTGACAACTCAGAGGTTCTGTCACCATTCAGTCATTTGAGTCTGGAGGCTCAGGTCAGAATCTGGGGGAAGGGATTCACTTACGAATAGGTGTAAGGCAGGAAGGTATCGTTTCTTTCCATAAAGAACAACCTAGAACAGGGCAAAGCATGTGCACTCCAGTGACATGGACCAGGGGCAGAGTGGGGAGGAAGGGAGGGCACAGCATATGTGCACCAGGGATGTGACCAGAGAGGGAGTGGGCTCCTAGGCCAAAGCAGGGCTGGAGGTGTTGGACACAGAGAAAGTAGGAACCAACCTCCTGGGGGCAATAGCCAAGGCCTGTGACCAGGAGAGGATCAGACATGGTGAGACTGGACTTTGGTCTTTCAATGCTACTCAGAAATGGATACCGGCTGCCAACCGAACCCTGCCCAGCCTCGCTGATGGGCAGGTCTTTGATGCCTGCCCAATACCCTCTCTGTAATATGGGAAGAGGAGGAGAAGAACTGTCATTTACTAAGTTCTTATAGTGCATCCATCAGTCAAGGGCTCTCTCTGCATGTAATTCCTCACTTAATTCTTAGAATAGTTTCACCAGGCTCACATTACTATCATCCCATTTTACAGATGACAAAACAAGGCAAATGAAAACAAAGAGATACATCACACTGAGAATGACAGCAGCAGCTGGAGAGAAGGCTCAGTAGCACTTGCTACTTTTCCAGAAGAGGACTCAGATTCTTAGGACCCACGAGGTGGCTCACAACTCCAGGTCCAGGATGTGTGGAACTTTTAGCCTCTGAGGGCACCTGCACTTATGCGCACATATCCGTGTACACACACACACACACACACACACACACACACACACACACCTATGTTCAGAGTTTAGGTGCACTTGTTGCTCTTCCAGGAGACCCAAGTTCCAGTCCCACCTAAAAACTGTAACTAGAGGCAATGTCGCCTTCTCCTGGCCTCCTCTGGCACTGCACACACATGGTAACAAGGATACTTGCAGGCAAGACACCCATACACATACAATAAAATGAAAAAAATAAAGAAACTGGATGTAGACAGTGAAATTCAAACTCAGAACTTAAACTCTGGGCTGTCATATTGTGCTGCTAAGCCACACAAGGCACTTTACAGTTTGTAGAGCCCTTATATTACTTGATGGTGTCACTGAGGGGTATAATGAAATGACTCACACACCCAGAAAATGGCAGATTACCACAAGTGGCTACTGACCCTTCAGAAGTGTCCACGTCCTAAGCCCCAGGTTACTTTATATGACAGAGGGGTTCTCAGACAGACTAAATTCCAAGGTGGGGATGGGGGTAGAGGGTACGGGTAGGGAGTGGATACTTAGGCAAGCAAGTATGACCACAGGGGGCCACATGAGCAGCAGGAAGGCCAGGTAAAGAGATGGAAGGAAGTTACAGCCAGGTTGAGGAGAGGACAGGCCCAGCTTGAATCCATCCCTGGACATAGGTAGCTTCTAGAAGCTGGAAAAGCCAAGAAAATGGATTTTCCCTGACGACCTACTGCAGGAGCTGGCCCTGCAGACACCTACCCTAGCCCAGTGACACTGATTTTGGACTTCCGACCTTCAGAATGTAACACTACAAATCCGGGTAGCACTAAGCCAGTCACTTTCGGTCACCTGTTTCTACAGCAAAAGGAATGCATGCAGTCACACTTCCTAGTCAACCCTGGCTCCATTATTACTTCAAGAGGTGCTTGGATGGTTCAAGTGATGCCTCCCTAAACTGCAGTCTCTGTTTCTGTTAATGATTAAAACAGGCTAACTCACCTGACCCTGCTTCTCTGACAAGTACACACTGAGGAGTGCTTATGTGGATGAAGTTTCTCACCAGACACTGACTGGGCTGAAGGCGGTCAGGGACAGGTAGGGGTGGAGTGGGGAGTGAGGCCTCATTATCACCCCATTGGTCAAGTGAACCACCTGAGAGTCAGAGAGTAGAAATGACTAGCCTAGAACCACACATACAGTCACAGAGGAACTCAACAATCCTCCTGCCTCAGCCTCCTGGGTGCTGGGATTACAGCCCTGTTTATTTACTCAGTCACTCACGAAGCATTTGCTAGGCTATGTCCCCAGTGTTAAGCTAGGAATATCTAGGGATCTAGTCCTACCCTTGAGAGGCCAGCAGCCTGAAAGACAGAAACACAGACTCATGCTCCCCAAACAGCCTGACAAATGTTGAGACAAAGGGAAGGAAGCTGAAAGGGCTATAGAAACTCAAAGGTAATGATCCTGATGGAGCCTAGAATCAGGGAAAGGCATCTAGGAGGAGAGACATGATGCTGTGGCTTCCTGAGGGCAGGGAGGGGCTGGGTGCTTCCTCTGGGCCAGTGTTCCTGTGAGTGAAATGGGGAGTGAAGTGTGAGTGAAGAGCTGCTGGGCCCTGGGGAGGGTAAAGGTCGTTGAAGTGCAAGGCGAGGGTGCAAGGGAGGAGAGGTCCTGGCTCAAGCCCTCACCCCATGTGTAATCATGACATGAATACAGGTCATCTCAGAGCCTCGGTGACCCCATCTGAGGAATAGAGCATGAGCCAAAACTGTCTCCAAAGACCCTCCCCAGCCTTGACAGGGAAATGACATGACACAAAATTACAAAAGGGTCTTTATTTATAAAAAGCCAAAGGGGCCCCTGGAGCAACAGGACAGGAGGCAGGCAGCTTCTCAGGGGTCAGGGGCATTTGGACAGATGCGCTTGAGTGGGGGGGCGCCCTCCGAGTCCTCTGTGTCACCCTGGGCTGCCTCAGGGACAGGTGGCACTGGCTCAAAGACAGGGTAAGCTTCAGGGGCCTGAAGAGGAAGGGCGGACAGGTGTGAGCTCCACTCTAACCCAAGAGCACAGCCTCCTAGCCTGACTTTTCCACTCCACTCCCCTGGGAACCCAGAGTTTGGCCCAGGACCAAGTAACCAGAATGTAGGGTAAGGCACCAAAAACAATTACACTCCTGTCTGGGGCGGGGGGGGGGGGGGGGAAGGACCTGATTTTTTCTGAAAAGCAAATCAAGGTAGTCCTTGTAGGGGAAGGTAAGGCAATGTCTTAGGCTAAGTTTACAGCTCAGGATGTGTGTCTGTGCGATGCGGGGGACCCAGGCTCTTGCGCATGCTTAGGAAGTAAGTACCACCAAGCCGAATTCTGAGCCTAGGTTTTTTTTTTTTTTTTTTTTTTTTTTTTTTTAAGTCCTTAGGGGAGCACCAAGATCATTTCAGGCTTCTAGTGCTCTTCTATCAGCCATGATCAGCCCTCAGGGTGGTGTCTGCAATCCTCTCCTTCACCCAAGAATCCAACCTCCAGCTAAGCCTTCTGTGGGCTCTAGGTCCACGTCTCCCTCCTGGAGCCTAGAATGAAGTCTCCCTGCTTCCCCAAAGCCTCCAGTCCCCACAAGGCCAGAGTCCGGACTCTGGCCTCTCTCACCTCGGCTTCTAGCAATTCTGGAACAGGCTCCTCCTTGGTCAGCTTTGGGGGTTCATCAGTACCTCCTGCAGGTGTGCCCCCTGGATCTGTAACACCAAACAAAGAGACACTTCCTGAGCAGCTACTCTGTGCTGAGAGAGTGGACCAGGGGCAAAGGAAACAGACAGGCACTGGTCACACATGATGACATTGTGGGGGCAGAGGGGTACCAAGTTGCTGAGGAAGGAAGACTCAAGTTGGATCTTGTCAGTAGGGAATGAGCCAGGAGGCAAACGGAGGTAGAGTAGAATTTAGGCAGATAGAAATATGTGCTTAGTGACCACAGACTCTCAGTCATCCGCAGAATGGAAATAGTGACAGTAACACCATGAGAGGCTGCTGTGTGGATCAAGTACACGGCACATAGTATGTGCTCAAGAAGTGCCAGCTAGCAGTTTCATTCATTCATTCATTTCTGTGGTACTAGAGATGGGGCTTAGGACCTTAGGCATGACAGACAAGCACCTGCACTGGGCTGCATGCCCTGCCCCATCATTTCATATTAGCGAAAGTATTTGGGACAACCTAGGTGTGGTCCCAAGCCCCATGTCATGGTGTTCTTGACAGGGGAACAATTTCAGTAGCAACAGTTTATAAAGGCCTCTGGTTCAAACGAAGGAATCAAAGGCCACGGGAGCCAACGAAGGACACAAAGCAGGAAAATGGCCGATTGGAATCTGCTCTAAGAAAGCTGTAGCATGTGGAGGCGAGAGCCAGTGCAAGTGAGAAGTGAGAAGGGAGCGCCAAAGGCACGGGAGTCAGCCATGCCTGGGAAGGGGGGGTGGACTACAGGAAGGCCGAGGAGCTGGCGCACTGGCTCTGCAAGTCTGGGCATCTTTCTCTGGATGTTGGGCTCCTCGTGTATAAATAGGAATCATCATAGGATCATTGGTTCCATAAAATGTCAGTGAGGGTTAAATGAGAAAACAAACCACAAAACATTGAAGTGCTCAGAAGAATGACTAACAGATAAGTGGTTCTGTCAGCTGTTAATCTACGGTTACTAATCCCTAGGGTTATCAGAATTATTTAGTTGCCGAACATCTATTATGCGTCCCACATGAACCAGATCAGTGTGTCTGACATGAGATGGTAACAGAGAGGCAATAAGCAAGCAAAAAGTACATTTACATAAAGTTTTCAGATGGCGACACGCTCCCTACAAATCCAAGATGCCAAGGAATGAGCCAGGCACAGCCAGAGGTAATTTCTGCCAGGGTCAGGAAAGGTTCCCTGAGGGAGGCAGGACGGGGGAGGGGGGGGGGGACACAACACAATATAGAAACACATACAAGGCGGTAGGTTCAACTCTGGTGAGGAGAGGACTCCCAAGAGCCACATGGTCCTACCTCTCTCTTGGCCCAGTTGTGGGGGCTGAGTATCTTCTGTAATCACCTCTGGAGGTCCAGTTGGTGATCCAGGGCGACTGGGCTGGGGCGTCCCCCCAGGGCTGGGCTCCGTGCCCTTTTGCAGTGAACCTTCGGAATGGAAACTCTGATTGCTGTTCTCATCTGCTGAAGCAAAAGTCAAGTTAGTTGGCCAGAGGACCCCAGTGGCTTCTTTCAGCACCCAGCCCCCCCACCCCTATTCCAGAATCTCTACATACCATTGAGATCCAGCAGGATGAGGGGGCCACCCCCTCTGGGACTGGTGCCCCTACCACGCCTCTCCCGGCCACGAGATCTCTCTGCCCCTCCTCCTGCCCGCCGCCTCTCCTGAGGGTTAGAGAAGTAAGATCAGAGCTAGTTTGTCCAGGGAGCTCTTACAAAGTCCTTCAATTCAAATAAGGAAACCTAGGCTCAGAGAAGCAAAAGGTGCTGCCTCAGGTTGTGTAGGCCGAGTTAGGTCTTGAACTTGGAGAAAGTGTGTGTGTGTGTGTGTGTGTGTTTGTGTGTGCGCGCGCGCGCGCGCGCGCGCTTCCGTGCTCATGCCCCCTAATAATCGTTACCATCTGCCTGGGCTCCACAGTGGAGTCTCCAAGCCGACTGAAGGTGGAGGCCAAGGGGAGGGAAATTGCTTGAGGTTGCACAGATGCAAGGCATGTTGGGGGTTGGGCTTGCTCACCTCCTCCTGGGGATCCACCACAGGCACCCACTTGAAGATTCGAAGGGAAGTGTCACCCACAGTCACCCAGCGCTTCTCCCTGTGGGAGGTCAGGAGACTGGGTCAGGGAGGCCCAAGGGTGAGCCCCACAGACTGGAGGTCAGGGAGGTGTGCTAGGGTACGGACAGCTTCGTTTACACGGCATAGAAGCAGAAAGAGCCCTCTAAACCCCAGGGCAAAGCATAAACGGATATAACTTGGAGCTGCGGTTTTGCAGACACCTGGGGCACTCAGCAGGGCGCCACCAAGGCCTGCCCAGGCACTCAGGCAATGAAGACCCCGGGCCAAGCTTGCGAGAGTGTCAAAAGCTTCAGGGGGCGGGGCATAGATGAGGGCTCCCGCTCAGGGAAAGCACCACTCCGGACCACGCTTTGTAGACCTCTGGGAATTGCCAAGGAAAGGGGGCGCCCTGTCGATTTAGATCACAGCTGGTGGGCGGGGGCAGCGGGCCAGGAAAGGGCGGACGCGTTTGGAGGAGGTGGCTTGGCTGTATCCCTGACCCGGGGGCAGCGCTCACCATCTCCGGACCTTCTCGATGGTCGCCATCACCTTTTTGATGTCATCTTTGGCCCGGCTCCGGGTCTCGGCCCGCACGGTCCGGCCGGCCATGCTGGCGGGGCTAGGGCCGGGACAGAGCCCGTGGTGGGGCGGCCTGCGGTCCGGCGATCTCAGGCTGCGCGCCAGGCCCCGGCGCCGCTCTTTCGGCCTGCCGTCCCTCCGGGAGTTGGCCGCGCCCTCCCTCGCTCCCCAACGCCTCCGCGCGTCCCCGCCTGGCTTCCTGAGACCGCGCCCCGCCCCGGCCCGTCCCCGGAGCGGCCCGGGCGGCGCGGGCGGCTAGAGCCCCGGCCTGGAAGCCCGGCCAGCTCCGCCCCGGCCCGGGCCCGCCCCTCGGGGCGCACGGACGCACAGCGCCCTCTGCCCGCCGCGGAGAGGGAGAGCTGGGGGGCAGCGGTGCGGCTGGACGCGCGCGGCCCGAACGAGGCGGTGCGTTCCGGCCACGTGGGCACAGGGGTGCGCGAGAGGGACTGTCCTGGTGTGCGTCCGCGGCGGGTGGGCGTCCCTGAAATGCTCTGTGTGCGCGCGTCTGCCCTCTCCAGGCTGTTTGATTCTAAGCTGCCCAACTTAACTTGTTCATTCATTCATTCATTCATTCATTCATTCATTCATTCATTCATACATTCATTCATTCATTCATTCATTCATTGAACAGTTCCATTAACAGCGCCTAGTACAAGCCAGACTCTGCGAGTGGAGAGCCGGCCTCCTCAATCAGAATGGCGGGAGTGAAAAAGACCATGTAGATGAAGTAGCAGAGGAGCAACTTGCCATTCCTTGAATCAGGGTGTGTAATTGGTAGAGATAGTTTGGAAAACTGGCAGTCTTCCATTGAAAAACTTATGCCAACCCCGTCTTCCAACAGTTTCCACTCCCAAACTAGCAACACTCAACAGAAGGAATATGTGCTGCCTCTTTTTTGTCAACTCGTCACAAGCTAGGGTTATCTGGAATGAGGGAACCTTGATGGAGAAAACGCCTCCATCATGTTGCCCTGCAGGTAAGTCTATGGGGCATTTTCTTTTTTTTTTTTTTTTTTTTCTTTTTTTTCTTTTTTTCGGAGCTGGGGACTGAACCCAGGGCCTTGCGCTCGCTAGGCAAGCGCTCTACCACTGAGCTAAATCCCCAACCCCGGGCATTTTCTTGATAATAGTTGTTGTGGGAGAGCCAGACCACTGTAGGCAGTGCCACCTCCGGGCACTTTAAGAAAGCAGACTGAACAAGCCTTGGGGAGCAAGTGAGTAAGCAAAGTTCGTCCAAGGTTTTGCTTCAGTTCTGGCCTCCTTCAGTTCCTGCTTTAAGTTCCTGCCCTGACTTCATAACAGACTATAACTGCAAGCTGAAATAGATGCGGTGTTTATCACAGCAATAGAAACCTCACTAGGACGAAATGTGTCTGTATGAACACCAAGATATGTATACTGGGAAGTTCGGTACTCTTCATAATAGCACCAACCTGGGAGCCACTCAACAGAATGGAATGGAAAACCAGTTACAACCTGTTTATACCATGAGCACAGACAAAACAACCAGAAAAACCAAAGTCCTGCTATGTGCAATGGTGGGGATGGGTCTGCAACAAAAGAAGCCAGATGTGACAACATGCATTAGATAATTCTACATCTAAGTTCAGAACACAAGTACATTCATGGTGTTTTCCGGGAGCTTGTCACACTTGTCTTTAGTCTGTCAAGATGGACATTTATTACTTGTAATTTTTCTTGTGTGTATTATAGTTCAGCTAAAGGTTTACTTAAAGAAAATGAATGCTGTCAAGATATCTCGGTGAACAAGGGACTTGCCACAAAGCCTGATGACCTAAACTCAATAGATGACCCCACATCATAGAAGAGGGAACCTACTCCTGACAGCTCTCTGACCTCCACACACCTGACATACCATACATAGCCAAAATAAATGTCGAGTTTTCTTTAAAAAAAAAAAAAAAGACCAGGTTGGTGGCTCACACCTTAATCTCAACACCGAGGAGGCAGAGGCAGGTGGATCACTATAAGCTTGAGGTCAGCCTGGTCTAATAACAAGATACATAGTAAGCAAGAAAATAGGAGCTGGAGATGTGGCCCCATGGTTTAGAGCTCTTACTGCTTTCTCAGAGAACAGTAGTTCTGTTCCCAGCACCCACGTTGCACAGCCTTCAGGGGATTCCATGTCCTCTTGTCTCCTCCAGCACCCACACTCAGGTGCACACAGGCCTCCAACACACACATAAGTAAAGGGGAAGATGACGAGACTGTTTCAGCTGATTTTTATTTGAAGCTGGCCCATCACTAGATAGAACGTGTCTGCTGTGCTGTGTGTGAGGGGTATCTGTAAGGCTTTGGTGTGACCGTGCACACCATGACTAACAGCATTTCCAAACTGTAAGAAGTAAAACCTCGGGCTGGAGAGATGGCTCAGTGGTTAAGAGCACTGGCTACTCTTCCAGAGGTCCTGAGTTCAACCACATGGTGGCTCACAACCATCTGATGCCCTCTTCTGGTGTGTCTGAGGAGAATGACAGTGTACTTATATAAAATAAATAAATAAATATTAAAAAAATAACATTAAAAAAAGAAGTAAAATCTCTCAGCTAGTCACACTTACCTGCATGGCTGTGGGCAAGTCCTTTGTCTTACTGCCTCCTCTGACATGGAAATAAGTTACTGTGTATAAAACATTTAGAATACTGCTTGGCACCCAGGAATACCCAATAAATACTGCTGGTTTGTGTGTGTGTGTGTGTGTGTGTGTGTGTGTGTGTCCACTGCAGACAGCGTGGCTTCACGTTCACCTGTGCTACACTCTGCCGGTGAACTTTGTCCCGACGGTCTGCTTGTGGTGACATTCCCACACAGGCTTTTTCAGTTCCCTTTCTCACAAGCTCCACTGAAGTGGGAACTTCTGGTTTGCTTGGGAAGTCATTTATATCAAATGATAGTTTTCTGGGGCACACAGGCTGAAAGGATGTCTTGCTAACACAGACACATGAAAGAATGTTTTGATATAGCAAACATATAGAAGGACCTGTGTTGAAGGAGTATAACTATGACCTCACAGACAGTGGGAGATTAGCACTGAGCATTGGTTTGCTTTGTTCTGCCTCAATATTTTTTGCTAACGACACACATGTATTGGTTCGCCTTACCTAGTATTGTTGAGCTCAACTTGTGATAACTCCAACATTGAGAGAAGCTCGCCCAAGAACTGCTCCTGAGGTTCCTGAGGCAGCTTGCTGCTTCTGAAACCTTTGACCTGTTGGTGAGCTTTGCAGTTTCTTCAGGACTAAGCTACAGCTGCTGGCTCCTGCCTGGGGTCTGCCTGCCTGGAAGACTGGACAGCTGCTGAGTCATATTTGGTGTTTGCTACGACTGAACTGCTGCCAAAGAAGATTGGAAACATTGCTGAACAGGTCCACTTCCCCCATATCCTCATAACTTTTCTCTTCCACTACCTTTGTTGGGTGGTGGGCAAGAGGAGAGGTTGAACGTTTATTAAAAGTAGGTTGAAAAAAAAAAGTAGGTTGCAAAAGGTGTGCCTACACTCCATTATCTGAAACCTGAAACCAATGTGGATCCTCTGTGCCAGTGCCCAAGGCGCTTGGGAACCAATAGTAGAGGCAAGTGTGTCCAGTCCTTTCAGAGTCTACCCTGGGTTGATGAGTCGCTGTTTGGGTGTGTCCTCTAAGCTTGTGTTCACCTGTGTAGAAGACTGGGTCCAAACGCCTTAGTATATCTGCCTATGTGTGGGAGGGTTTGTAATGAATGGTAAGTGAGGGGCAGGCTGTCTCTCTTCTGATCAGTGTGACAGAGAAAGTAGAAGGTATCCAAGTTAACTAGACCGGGGGTGCATGCCTTAGGTGCACCCTAACCTAAACAGGGCTCCCCTGGCCTCTCTTTGTCTTCCCCCAAAAGGAGGACCTGATGGCATTCTTCTCCCGCCAGTCCTGCACCTTTCCTCTCGGGTTTCCCAGCTTTTCCCTCCAAAGCAGCCAATAATCTATCTCAGGTCTGAGCCTGAGTCTCCTCCCAACAGGACACAGAACTGCGTTTAAAGGCCCAAGTTCCCATTCACTGTGCCAACACCTGCCTCCCAATTCTGGCCCCTTCCCAGTCTAAGCTCACAAGCCGGTTACTGAGCTCTGGGCCAAGGAATTTTGCCTGAAAGTAATGGTGGGAAGGAAATATTTGGGGTCTGAGCTATGATTGGCCGAGCCCGAGCCACGCCCCTAGCCCTTTCCCCCTTTTTCCCCCCCTCCCCTCCTCCTCCCCGGTAAGGGTGTGTTGAAGGAAACAGGATCAGCCTGGGGCCAGCATGAGCCAGAGGGAGGGAAGTCTGGGTAAGGGACTTAGTGACTGGTCCTGGGTGCCTGGTGGGAATAGGAGTCGGGGGTCAAAAGCTGAGGTTTGGATGTCTGTCAGCACCACCCCACCCCCAAGTCTGGGAGGGGAACGGCCTGGGCGGGGGAGAGGAGACGCCGGTGTCAGGTAACCAGCGGGTGAGTTGGGAAAAAGAGCAGGCGCAAGGAATTCAGGCTTCAGGGCCTTGGGTTCAAGGGTTAGAGCACCGAATATATATGGGTGAGTACACCCTGAAAAGGGGCTGGGGTCGGGTTGGGACAGGAAAAGAGTGTTTCTTGAGTATTAGGAAAGAATCAAAGCTAAAAGACTGAGGGAGAGGCCAAGTTAAGGAAGTCTTTGATCTTGGAAGAAGCTACAAGTGACGAGAGCACGAAATACAGGCTCCTAAGAGCTCCGCTGGCGGTGGGAAACTTCGACAGAGGGGATTGTCGGGTTGAGACTACATTCCCCAGCATGCATTGGGGTGCCAGCAGCGTGCATGTTGGGAAATGTAGTCGGCTTCCTATGGCACCCTCTAACCAGGGAAGGCCATCCTGTCCTTGATTCATTGCTGCTGCTGAACCTAATATATCACGTTGGGGCAACATGAAGGGAATAGGTTTTCTGTTTCTCTATCTGAAGCGGCCGGAAAGGCTCGTTCAATGCTTCAAAGATACCAACTGAATTCAAACGAGTTGGAGGAATCCAAACATATGTGAACTTTGTCCTTAAAGAGTTTCTGGGGGCTGGGGATTTAGCTCAGTGGTAGAGCGCTTACCTAGGAAGCGCAAGGCCCTGGGTTCGGTCCCCAGCTCCGAAAAAAAGAACCAAAAAAAAAAAAAAAAAAAGAGTTTCTGGATAGTATTGGTGGTAGACAGTGGTGTCTCAGCATCAGGCAGATTCACATGGATAAAAGAAGCTACTTTGGAAATATGAACAAATTGCCTGAAGTGGAAGGAAGAAACTGGTTTGAGAGTAGGGAGAATGGAGGCAGCACTAAGAAGGAGGTGTCTAAATTTGGTCCCGATAGTATTTCAGTAGTGGTCTGGGGACAGGAGAGACATCTATGTGGAGAAACTGCTTCGCAGAAATCTGGTGCTTGGTTTTTCTTGGGTTGAGACAGATTCTTCATAGCTTGAATATTGGCATCCAAAACAGAGCCTCTGGGTTCAAGAAGAGCCACCTTGAGAAAGATAACGGTTGAGGAGTGGGGTTTGGGTTGCCCTGGTAACCTCTTCTTCCCTCCTCTTTCCCACCAGAAGACCACCAGACTGACTCCTCATTCTCATTCCTACCCCATTTGGAGGCCAAGATCCGACAGACACACAACCTTGCACGCCTCCTGACCAAATATGCAGACCAATTGCTGGAGGAATATGTGAGTAGGCGCGGGGTTGAGCGCTCGCTCTCGATGTCTTCAGGCACCCATTTCTTCCAGCTCATCCCCAGCAATGGAAAACAAAGGTTCTGAGGGAAATGTTAACTTTCTCCTGGCCACATAGTAAAGTACCCCGCAATATTTATCCTTTTAAATGTAACTACTATTTGTACCCACAAAAGACACACGAGGTGGGAGCTGTGTATAAGCCTGCTAGTTCAGTCAGGAAATTTTATTTTCTTAACTACCTACAAAATATCTATTTACGAGCCTGATTCTGCAACTCAACTGCTAGCTCCTTAGAAATCTCCTTCTAGCTGTCCTTCTACCAAGCTAGTTTACCTTCCTTCTGAGCTCCTCCAAACCCAGGAGGCCTCCTTAGCTCTTCCCTAGAATCCTGTCTCAACTGTGTCCTGCCAGCTGCTTCTCTACAAGCCCAGAGAGCTTCTTACCCAGAGCTTCTTCCATGAAGCTCCTCCAAGCCAAAAGAGGAGAGCCCCCAAAAGGTGCCCCCCCTCAAAGGTACAATTGCTATAAAAGAAGTCTTAAACTCTTCTCCCGTACCCTTGGGAGGCTGAGTTGTGTCACCGTGGTGGGGGTTGGGTGCCAAGCCGAGTCAGTGAGAGCCCAAACCATTTTACCTTTCTGGTGGGACAGCTCAAGGCCATCCACCTGTCTGCCTTAGGTCCTAGCAATTTGCCTTAAAATAGGTAGGAACCTTCCATTCGTTAGCCTTCTGGTCTTACCAGGACTAGACCTTAACGGCACAAATCACCTCTCCAGGACACACTAACTGCATCTGACAAACTCATCATCTTTCTTACCTTGGATATTTTGCTAACAGTTAGGTTTTCTTTGAACCACAATCAAAGATCCTGCAACAGGACCTGCCAGTGGTCACAGGATAATGTGCCTCAGCTTAGAGGCTCCATCCTTGGTGCCAAAAAATTGGAGCCATTCTGAGGAAACAAAGGGAACTCTGGAAATCAGAAACCTAGATCTGGGCTCAGTATTATGGGGATGTTTCAACTCTCTGGGCTGTACAATGAAATAGCAGAATAATATGAACTATGAACACTCCCACCTGGGACATTAAGAGAAGCTAAGAGGGGGTGTCAGTCGGGGGCAAAAATTCTTCCCATTGAGGGTCCCTTTACAGAGAAAAGTGTCTTGCCATCAGCCTGGCCTCCAGATTACCATAGTGTAGTGGGGGAAGGCTGGTGTTTTGGTTCCCACAGACTGTGAGGTTGCTAAATTGTGACCTTGGTGGTAATGGTAACATTAAAATGTAACCATGATAACAAGTGGCAGTAGGGTGGATACAGCAAGCTTTGTAGACTTACCAGCTTTGATCAGGCTTCCAGTCTGCTGCTTCTGGGATAGTAGCCTACTGCTTTGGGGGAGTAGTCTACCCTCAATCATTGTTTGTATTCAGGTCCTTTTCTAAAAATTATATTCATTTATCTTGTGTGCTTGTGTGTGGCTACACAAGTGCCATGCTGTGTACATGAAAGTCAGAAGATAACTTAAGATAATTTGTTTCTCTCCTCTACTATATGGACCCTAGATCAAACTGAGGCTGGCAGGGTGGCAGCCATCTCAGCGGTCACTATTTTCTTAGTTACAAAGTGATCACCCATCACTGCCATCCTCACTTTTAGGAAGACACCATATCCACAGTGGCAACCACAAGGCCTGCACCAGTGCCCAGAGATGTGCGAACCATAGATATTATTCTCACAGCATTTGGCAAATTACAAATCCCCTTTGTTTCTCACTTGTTCCTGCAAATGAAGGTTATCCACTAGGGGAAGAGGAAGTGAGTCTGACCTGGCCCCTGCACTGCTTCTGCGATTCTCTAGAGGCGTCTGATAGAAAGACAGAACAGGGAACATTGCTTGCTTTCAATGTTTTTGGTGTAGCCAAAAGAGGGGAATGGTCTTGCAAGAACCCACAGCTAGTGAAGTGGCAGAAAGGAGTCAAGCCTAAGTCTGGGATTGAAGATACAGTTTAGCTGGTAAAGGGCTTGCTAGGCAATTTGGTAACCAGAGTTTAGTCCCCAGAACCCACATAAAGGTGGACGATAACTGTGCAGTGTGGTACCATGCTCTCCCACACACATAAAAAAATAGTAGGGCACACACACCGGTTTTGGGAGGCAGAGACAGGCAGATCTCTATGAATTTGAGGCCAGTCTGTCTGTTCTCAATAGTGAATTCTAGGCCAGCAAAAGCTCAAAATAAACAAGTTAAAAACAATTTAAAAATAGCTAATATTTATTGAGCTCTTCCTGGGGACCCACACTTTGTTGTTCAGTCCCTGCACACTTCTGACTACATTATGAAACTGGCACTCTTATTGGCTGTTAGAGAAACAAAGGCAGTGGTGTGCAAACGCCCATGTGATTTTTTGGTTTTATGTCAATAGGCTCTGTCTCTCATTTGCAAGATGAGGAAACTAAGGTCCCAGGAGAGGGGAAAAGGGCTGTTAAGAGTGGACGAACCCCCATCACGTTCCCTGGAGCCCGGCTGACCCGTGTCTATGTCTCCACAGGTGCAGCAACAGGGAGAGCCCTTTGGGCTGCCGGGCTTCTCACCACCGCGGCTGCCGCTGGCCGGCCTGAGTGGCCCGGCTCCGAGCCACGCGGGGCTACCGGTGTCCGAGCGGCTGCGGCAGGATGCAGCCGCCTTGAGTGCTCTGCCCGCGCTATTGGATGCTGTGCGCCGCCGCCAGGCGGAGCTGAACCCACGCGCCCCGCGCCTACTGCGGAGCCTGGAGGACGCTGCCCGCCAGGTTCGGGCCCTGGGCGCCGCGGTGGAGACCGTGCTGGCCGCTCTGGGCGCTGCAGCCCGCGGGCCCGTGCCAGAGCCTGTCGCCACCTCCGCCCTCTTCACCTCCAACAGTGCGGCAGGCGTCTTCTCAGCTAAGGTGCTGGGGCTCCACGTGTGCGGCCTCTATGG
Organism: Rattus norvegicus; assembly: GCF_021556685.1. Lineage (NCBI taxonomy): Eukaryota > Metazoa > Chordata > Mammalia > Rodentia > Muridae > Rattus > Rattus norvegicus. The sequence goes on from NC_141534.1 coordinate 195,283,879, forward strand.
CGAGTGGGTGAGCCGCACCGAGGGTGACCTGGGCCAACTGGTGCCAGGGGGCGTTGCCTGAGACTCAGTACTTGTTCTTGCAAGCTCACTCTGTCCCGCCTCTTCGGCTTCTAATTCTCCGTCTCTCCATCTATGTCATCCATGTGTGTTCTTGGGCTGTCCCTATCTTTCTGCATTGTGTGATCTCTTTCTCTTCTGCTCTCGCCTCCTCAGGGAGCTTCTTGTGCCCACTAGTTTCTCATTTTGTCTTTCTGTCTTGAACTCTTCTGTTTCCAAGAGGTTTCTGTTTCTGTTTCCTTGTCTCTTGGTTCTTTCTTTCTTTGCTTGCTTGCTTGTTTGTTTTTGAGACAGGGTCTTACCATATAGCTCTAGGTGGCCTGGAACTTGCTGTGTAGGCCAGCCTGGCCTCGAACTCATAGAAATTCACCTGCCTCTGACTCCCAATTTCCCCATCTGTCTCCCTGTGGTCTATATGGGTAGGTGTAACTCTTACTTCATTTCATGGAGGTGACATTTTTCTCCTTTCAATTTCTTTGTTCTTTACTAACCAGAAAAGTGCCTACTTGTCCCCTGGTGGCAAGACCACCCACCCTCAGGACCTTCCTTCCCACCAGTTCCTTTGTAGGCAAATCCCTCCCCCTTTGAGGTCCTCCCATTTCTTACCTCCCTACTGTGTTTTCAATGGCCCCCAGTCCTTAGGCTGGTCAATGGGAAGGGAAGGGCAGAAAAACATCTTAAGAGTTTTATTTGAGAATAAATTAAATTTTTGTAAATAAATTGTTTAACAATAAAACTAAAGTTTTATGAAGCATAGTTGCATGTGGGGAGAGTGATTTGAGGAGATGGGATCTTTAGAGTTCCAGAGGCTCCCCTTCCCGCTCAATACCCACAAAGGCACAGGCCAGGGTTACCACCTGTCCGTTCTGAACAGGAAGTGGATATTCCCCGCAGGAAACAGATGCAGCATGAGTCCTAGTGGCTGGGATGTGCACTGGGCCACCATCACTGGAGAGCTCAATAGAAACCATTAATGAAGAGGTAGACCAAAGAAAGGAACTCCAGCAAAAAGAGACCTGTGTTCAGAAAGGCCAGGCCTTCATGTAGGAATCGAGGTAGACAGAGACACAAAGCAAGACCCCGGACTTCCTCAAACACAGGAAATAGAACATCAGGACAAGCCTGGGAGACCAAATGTTCTCTCCCTCGAGTAAAGCCTCTTCAGAAGGGCTCTTCTTTCCAACTAGGAAGTAAAAAAAAAAAAAAAATCAATAGACTATTAGTTTAGTGACCCGTCAAATGGATCAGAGTGCCCTCCCCTCTGTATCTGGAAGGGAGTCTCTAGAGTTTCTAGGACCTGGCAGGAAGACCCAGACAATAAGTGGTAGAAGTTTGACTTCCAAGGAATATTCCCAAATGCTTGGTACACAGACCCTGTCTGCTAAGTGGGATGTGGTGTGTTCTCAGTCTCAGAAGTAAGGCAGGAATGAGTCCTCTGAACGAGAAATTCTTGAGACGTCTGACAGAAGGCTGACCTTCTATGCTGGGTACTTGGCCTTGAGTAGAGCCAAGTCCCTCACAGCCCGGTCTGTCCAGTGACCATATTCCCGGGTCACTATGTAGCCTCGGCATTTCCTCTCAAAGGCTGAGGCCCCGAAAGGGACTATACCCAGAGTATCCTCTTCTGGAGGGACGGGCAGCCCCAGAGCAGTCATGATAGTCACCATGTTGCCCAGTAGGCCTTGGGCCCTGAGTCTTGCTGCTCCTAGCTGGGCCAGCAGGATAGGACTGCCAGGATTCAGGTCACTCTGGTCGTCCCCCACGAGCTGGAGGTGCTGGGTCAAGGCCAGGAAGGCTCCCTGGGCTTGTCTTAGCCGCTCTGCATCGCCCATCGCATGCCAGGTCTTGAAGGAGACAGCTGCGGAAGGCAGGGTGCTGAGCTGGAGCTCAGGAGCTGAGAAGCCAGGGTCACTGAAGGGGCTGCCCTGGTACTGGAGCTGCATGGATGAGAGGCAAAAGCAAAGGGGGTTGAAGGGGTGTCCGGGTGTATATCTTCCCTCTGAGACTGATACTGTCCCCAAGGAAGCCACCTTTCACCACCCTTTAGGAGCCTAACAGGTAATCAATCGGACCAAAGGTTCCCCTTTGTCCTCTGTGTATCAGCTGTGTCTCTCTGAGTCACAACAGGCCATAGCTCTGCGTGACAGTGTGGTACAACAATAGGAAATAATGCACCTAAAAATGAACACACAGGGGCTGGAGAGATGGCTCAGCGGTTAAGAGCACCCAACTGCTCTTCCAGAGGTCATGAGTTCAATTTTCAGCAACCACATGTTGGCTCACAACCATTTGTAAAAAGATCTGATGCCCTCTTCTGGTGTATCCGAAGACAGCTACAGTGTACTTATATATAATAAGTGAATAAATCTTTAAAAAAAAAAAATGAACAGGGTTGGGGATTTAGCTCAGTGGTAGAGCTTTTGCCTAGCAAGCACAAGGCCCTGGGTTTGGTCCTCAGCTCCAAAAAAAAAAAAAAAAAACAAAAAAAAAATGAAAAAATGAACACACAGGGCTGGAGAGATGCCTCAGCAGTTAAGAGCACTGGCTGCTCTTCCAGAGGTCCTGAGTTCAAATCCCACCAACCACATGGTGGCTCACAACCATAGGTAATGGGATCCGATGCCCTCTTCTGGTGTGTCTGAAGACATATGCACATACATAAATAAATTATTTTAGGGTTGGGGATTTAGCTCAGTGGTAGAGCGCTTGCCTAGCCCTGGGTTCAGTGCCCAGCTCTGAAAAAAAAAATTATCTTAAAATGAACACACAGCACCTAACAGCACCTAGCATGTGAGAAGTGATGACCACTGCCTACTGATACATGACTGTCAGCAAGCACTATGACTACAGCCGATGTCTCTTTTGTGTGTTTGTTTTGTTTTTCTTTTTTCTTTTTCTTTTTTTCCAAGACAGGGTTTCTTTATGTAGCCCTGGCTGTCCTGGAACTCTGTAGACCAGGTTGACCTTAAACTCTGAGATTTGCCTGCCTTCGTAGACCAGGCTGACCTCGAACGCAGAGCTCCACCTGCCTCTGCTCCCCCCACCTAAGTGCTAGAACTAGAGGTGTGTGCCACCTTTCTTTTCTCTTCTTCTTTTTTTTTTTTTTAAATATGAGTACACTGTAGCTGTCTTCAGACACACCAGAAGAGGGCATCAGATCTCATTACAGATGGTTGTGAGCCACCATTGTGGTTGCTGGGATTTGAACTCAGGACCTCTGGAAGAGCAGTCAGTGCTCTTAACCACTGAACCATCTCTCAGCCATCTCTCCAGCCTGCCTCTGACATTTCTTTCTTTCCTTCCTTCTTTCTTTCTTTCTTTCTTTCTTTCTTTCTTTCTTTCTTTCTTTCTTTCTTTCTTTCGGAGCTGGGGACTGAACCCAGGGCCTTGCGCTTGCTAGACAAGAGCTCTACCACTGAGCTACATCCCCAACCCCCCTCTGACGTTTCTTATTCACAGTATTTAGTAGCTATAGTCTTACCTCATCTGGACAAGCCAAGACTCGCAGGTCCTTTTGGCTTATTTGTGGGTGGGTTGTTTTGTATTGTTTGCATTATTTTATGTATATATGGCTGTTTTGCTTACATGCAATCTCCATGTGTGTGTCCAGTGCTTACATGCAATCTCCATGTGTGTGCCCAGTGCTTACATGCAATCTCCATGTGTGTGCCCAGTGCCCTTGGAGGCCAGAAGCATGAATCAGATCTCTGGGACTGGAGTTGCAGATGTCTGTGGGTGAGTACTGAGAACTGAACTCAAGATTTCTGGAAGGGCGGTCAGTGCTTTCCCCCACTGAGTGAGTGTGTGTGTGTGTGTGTGTGTGTGTGTGTGTGTGTGTGTGTACATGCATGTGTGTGTGCTGTCTCCCTGGCTCCTGTTTTGTTTTGAAGACAGAATCCTGCTGTGTGATCCAGAACGCCTTGTATTCACAATCGTCCTTCTACCTCCTAGCTGAGGTGACAGGGATGTGCCACCATGTCAGACTTGACACTGCATGTATAATCTTCTTTTATATATAACCTTTTTAGAAAATACACTAAGTATTTCTTATGTGTGTGTGCATGCAAGTGCATGCACCTGACTAACATGCCTTCCTTTCTATCTGTGGCTTCCCAAGACGGAAGTTGGTCGAAAGATTAGCGGCAAGCGCCTTCACCCACTCAGACAACCTGATAGTCCTTTTCTCCTAATTTTTGGTGTTTTTTTTTATCCAAAGTTTCGTGTAGCCCAAGCTGCTCCTAAACTCGTTATGTGCCAAGGATGATGACCTTGAACTCTTGCAACTTCTGCCACCCAAGTTCTGACACTACAGGTGTATGTATCACTCCTAGATACACAGATTCCTAATACACACTTACAGACCTGATAGGCCACCTAATCTCATATTCCCATTTTACAGGTGGAAAAGCAGAGTTAGGGTATCTAACTATATGCAGGGAATAGTGGTAGAGATAAGACTAGAACCTAAATATATTTTTCTTTTGTTTTGTTTTTTTGAGACAGGATTTCTTTTTATAGTCCTGGCTGTCCTGGTACTCACTCTGTAGACCAAGCAGACCTTGAGCTCAGAGATCCACCTGCTTCTGCTTCCTCTGTGCTGGGATTAAAGGTGTGCACCACCCTCCCCAGCTTAGAATCTAGAGTTTGTAACTGTAATGTTTTAAAGAACAATGCAACAGAAGAACCGTAAACTCTAGAGTCTTGGGGCCAGGCAGCTATGTAATTTAGGAAGGGACAGGGCTACCGTCAGGCCAAGTTTTGGCCAATAGGATCCCTGTCCTTTCCACTCAGAATGGAAACCAGCACCAGATGGGTTAAGCAAGTGCACACCCAAGACTCAGAAAGTAAGCAGCCAGTTTTACTTCTAGAGGTGAGTAAGCATGAGGGCGGGAGCTTCTAGAATGGAGTTCCACAGACCTGCTTCCAGACCCTGCTATTGCCCTCACTAGCTCAGTGGCCAAAGGCAAACCACTCCTCTCTATGACGCCATTTTGTCACCTATAAAATAGATCCTGGTTGGGGTTGGGGATTTAGCTCAGTGTCAGAGCGCTTGCCTAGCTAAGCGCAAGGCCCTGGGTTCGGTCCTCAGCTCCGGAAAAAAAAAAAAAAAAGATCCTGGTTCCAACACTCAGAGGAATTTTAGGGGTTCATGAGCCAATGGGGCAGAGCACCAGAACAGACTAGAGCTGAAGTGAGCGCAGGGCATGAGCTGGTTCCAAAAGAATGACTCCCTAAGGTTCTAACTGTGTCTTATGTGTCCTCTGTGCATGTGTGTGTGTGTGTATGTGTGTGTCCTGTGTGTATCTGTCTGTGTCTCTGTGTGCATGTGTATGTGGTGAGGTCCAGTAAAAACAGAGTCCCACGTTATTAGTAGCTTTTCTTTTTTCTTTTTTTTTTTTTTTTTCGGAGCTGGGGACCGAACCCAGGGCCTTGCATCTGCTAGGCAAGCGCTCTACCACTGAGCTAAATCCCCAACCCCTATTAGTAGCTTTTTAAGAAGTGTTTGGTGCAGTTTTCCTCTTAACCCAGCTAGCTCCCAAATAATTGAGACTGGACTATTACAGCTATTTAACAAGTTTTAAGGGCACAACAACTGAGCAGTATTACTCTATTTTAATCTTTTAAGATATTCTGGCCACCTCCCAGTCAAAATCCCAATGATATTTGCATTTTAATAATGACCTAGGGGTTGGGGATTTAGCTCAGTGGTAGAGCTCTTGCCTAGCAAGCACAAGGCCCTGGGTTTGGTCCCTAGCTCCGGAAAAAAAAGAAAAAAAAATAATGACCTGGTTCTCTCTGGGCTCCAAGTGTTTTCTCATGGCATCTCCTTGGCTCTTTCCCCAAGACAAATCCCACTTCCTCTCTCTCCTCCTCCTAACCCCTGGCTGGGAGGAAGTCCAGCTCTATTCTCTCCCCTACCCAATCACTGGTTGATCAGCCTCTTTATTGGCCAATCAGGGAATAATTGGGAAGCAATGTTTACACAACACTGAGACAGATTCTCAGAATAAGGATTGCAACCAGATACGGGGCACAGAAATCAGCATTTGAATAACACAAGGACAATCCTTACACAGGACACAATAACATTGTGCCTACAACACATAACTTGGCGAATGAGGAAGTCAGGACCGAGTTAAAAGAACTGACCAGGACAATGTCACTCAGCCATCAGTACCAATACAAGTAAATGTGCTTCTGGCTAAGTGCCCCTGCCCACCTCAAATTCACAAAGGGGTCCTCTGGACTTGCTTTGCTCTCCCTGTCCAGACCAGCACCGTCTCCCCAACCCCTGCACATGCCCAATGTCACTCACATAGGTCTGCAGCAATGCTGATGTGTTCTTCTGCATGTAGAGGGCCAGGCTATAGGCTTGACCGATGGGTTCTGATGGGGAGATGGGGGCCGCAGGACTGAGGGGTGACAGTAGCAGGCTCAGTAGGCAGAGGGGAGCTGCTAGGGGATATAAAAGGCCATCATTAAGTCCCTGGCCCTCTGATTCATCATTCATTTATTCCAAGAATGTGCAAAGAAGCATTTGTGGCCTGTCTTGTCTATTCAAGTCAGGGAAGAATTACCTGATTGGCTGATTATTTCATGCCCAGAACTCCCCTTTGGGACAGGGTCTCACTGTATAACCCTGCCTGTCCTGAGCTCACTATGTAAACCAGAGTGGCCTCAAACACAGAGAGTCACCTGCCTCTGCCTCCTGAGTGCTCTGTACCTTATGCAGTTGTGGGAGTGTTGCTTATCTGAACAGTCATTAAAATGTCCCCTTTAGGGCTGGAGAGATGGCTCAGTGGTTAAGAGGACTGACTGCTCTTCCAGAGGTCCTGAGTTCAATTCCCAGCAACCACACGGTGGCTCACAACCATCTGTAATGGGATCAGATGCCCTCTTCTGCTGTGTCTGAAGACAGCGACAGTGTACTCACATACATAAAATAAATCTTAAAAAAAAAAGTTCCCGGGGTTGGGGATTTAGCTCAGTGGTAGAGCACTTGCTTAGCAAGCACAAGGCCCTGGGTTCGGTCCCCAGCTCCGAAAAAAAAGAAAAAAAAAAGTTCCCTTTATGGAAATCCATCAACTCTACTAGGATACTTAGATTATAATGTGTACTTTTCAGTACATTTGTTACTTTCAATAAAAAGTTTGAAGTGGGCCAGAGAGATGGCTCAGCATTTAAGAGCACTGGCTGCTCTTCCAAAAGACCCAGGTTCAATTTCCAGCACCCACATGGTAACCTACAACCTTTCTTAACTCCAGTTTCAGGAGATCTGATGCCCTCTTTTGACCTCCTTACGCACAAAAAAAAAAAAAAAAAAAAAAAAAGATAAAAATGAAAAACAATAGCAATGGGGGCTGGAGAGATGGCTCAGCTGTTAAGAGCACCGTCTGTTCTTCCAGAGATCCTGAGTTCAATTCCCGGCAACCACATGGTGGCTCACAACCATCTGTAATAGGATCTGATGCCCTCTTCTGGTGTGTCTGAAGATAGCTACAGTGTACTCATACACATAAAATAAATAAATCTTTAAAAAAAACAATAGCAACAACAAACTTTGAAAAAAAATCAAAGGATACACCCAGAATCTAATCACTTCTCTCCTTCTTGCCACCTGTAGCACCTCAGGGCAAGCCCTGTCACCCTCTCTCTTCCCTGGCCTCTGTTCCCACCTGGTAGCCCTCTGGTATAGTCTCCACCCATCCAAGCATGTCCCTGTACTGCTGAAACATTCTCATGGACCCCTCCTCATCCAGTGTAAACACAGGTCAGCAGAGGTTCTGTTCCCTCAGCACTGGCTTTGTTTGTGTTTTTCAAAACAGGGTTTCTCATGCAGCCCTGACCGCCCTGGAACTCTCTCTATAGACCAGGCCGGCCTTGAACTCACAAATTCACTTGCCTCTGCTCCCTTCTACTTTCATGTCCTGTAGATATACATTTACATTTATAGCTGGGCTGTGGTGATGCAGGCTGTTAATCCCAGCATTCAGGAGTTCTGTGAGTTTGAGGCCAGCCTGGTCTACAGGCCAGCCAGGGGGGAAAAACTTAGATTCTGCATATGAGAGAAATCATGCAGTATTTGTTGGAATCTGACTTATTTTGCTTAGCATAATGATCTCAGTACCTTCATTTTGTTTGAAAATGTTATCGTTTCATTCTTTTATGGTTGAATAAAATTCCATTGTGTGTAAAGTAGCACATTTTCTCTTTCAATTCACCTATTGCTGGACATGTTAGCTGGATCCAGACCCTGTCCATTGTGCCTAGTCTTGTAATACAGATGTACAGATATCACTGGTTTTGGTTTTGGTTTTTTCTGAGATAAGGTTTCTCTGTATCATGGAGCTCTGGCTGTCTTGGAGCTCACTACAAAGATCAGGCTGGCCTCGAACTCACAGAGATCCTCCTGCCTCTGCCTTCCAGAGTGCTGGAACTAAAAGCTACCACACCATGCCAGGCCTGCCTTTTTGGTTTTGTTTTGTCTTATGTTTGAGACAGGGTCTCTAGCAGTGCAAAATCACACTCACTTTACGTTGTGTGAGAGAAAACCCCATAGCTCTGTGCATGTAAGACATGTATTCTCCCATTGGAGTCAGAAAGCCTTTGTCTTGAGGTAGGGTCTCCCTAAATGCTTAGGCTGGCCTTGAGCTTTCTGTCCATCTTCTTGCGGCGTGCTCCAGAGTGCTGGGATCACAGGTGTTGGGAACCTGATTGTTTTCTATTTGAATACATGTTGACAAACGATCCTCCCAAATCCCTAGGGCAGCTTGTGCCCCCATCCACGGTGTGAGGTCACCCACCTGGGGAGGAGGGACGGAAATGTAGGGTGGTCTCCTTAGCTCTCTTAGATTCCTAAACTCCCGAAGTTCAGAGCCAATCAGAAGAGAGCCGAAAGTCAGCCAGGCTGTGTGTGCTTTTAATCCCAGCAGAAGGGGCAGATCTCTGAGTTCTTTATCAGTCTGGTTCACACAGTGAAATTGTCTCATTTTAAAAAGAAAGACAGAAGATGGAGCACAGAGATGCCTTCAACAAGGTTGAGTGGGCTCATCTCTTCTCACAAGCCATTATAACTTCCTTGTTTGTTTGTACACAGGGTCTTGTTATGTGGCCTAGGATTGAATTCGCTATGTATTCCAGGCTAGCCCCAAACTCACCATCCCCCCCCCAGTGATTTATTACTTTGTTATCTGTAGCACTGTGCCCAGTGTGACTTATTTCTTTGTTGCTTGGAGCACAAATCTGACAGGGTAATCGCCATCCCCCCTTTAGATGTCTGTTCCCTTCTGTGTATCCCAAATCTCCTTACCGTACAGTTAGCCTTCTAAATCTACACCCATGCAACTGCAGATGCAAAATGACATTTGCAGTGGGGAACAACGATTGCTTTTCCTTGTCTCCTAAACGATACAGCACACTGACTACTCGCACAGAACTGACATCGCATCAACTGTTATAATAGTCTAGAGGAGATATAAAGTGTATGAACAGATGTGCATAGGTTATATGCAAATGTGACATTTTATTTAAGAGACTGGGGCATCCATCGTTGGAGTTTGGTCTCTGCTGGGCAAGTCCCAGGACCAATCCTCTGTGTATACCAAGAGACAGCTATACCAATACTTAGCGGGGCTTCCATAACCACTCCTTGACTGGATGGTGAGTAAGTCCTTCTATCTGTAAGAATGTACGTCTCCCAGCAGCTCTACAATCCTTGGGTAGCTGAGACTGAACAGCAGGATGAAACTGGCAAAGCCATCTTCCCTCCTGGCCTCTGGGCCCTGGTGCCCTGTACCCTCACTCACCCAGCAGGCAGTACATGCTCCCTCCTTGGCTCCTTCCTCTGCAGTCTCTGGGTCTTTCCAGGGCACCTGTCCTCCTGTTCCTTGGGTAGCTTTATACCTGGGACTGAGCCCTAGAGCCGCCCAGGAGGGAGGGGAGCTAGTCCTTAGGAGAGCAGCAGACAGGGCCCTGCCAGAGAATGACACAGACCCAGCCAGGGGGCAGAATAGAGAGTTTTGGGAGGGACCAAGATGAGGGCATATATTCCAGACCAACCAGAAGCCCTCAGGACAAGGAATAGCCAGTGAAGGGGACACTGAGGTGACACCCTAGACCCCTAAAGCCCCCAAATTTGACCTTAAACCCTGGTGGTTGGAAAGGAGGGGGCAAGGGCGGGAGAGGATTATGGGGGACAAAGGGAGTCCTGCTCCCTGCTGCTCTGCACGTCCTGGGATCCAGTTTCCCAGGAGGAGGCCGCCCCCTGCTCCGCCCATGGGGACCCAGGTACTGGGCCATGGCTTTCAAGGAGTTTGGAAAGGGAGCAGGAGGAGTGGTTTGAGAACCCCATGACCCACACCCAGGTGTGCCCCTGAATACAGGAACATGCACCGAACAGGCAATTTCACATGTTCATTTGCCCAAGGACTCGTGGGTCCTAAGCTGGTCCCTACTCCAGGTGCTTGGCACAGAATATGGAACAAGATAGGCAAGAATCACGCCCATGTAGAGCCCATCCTCCTAGGCATGTCTATATGCACATATCCTACCAGAGTCCTAGACAGATACGCACGTATCTGTGCAGAGGCACACAGACAAACACATCCCAAACACCTGGAATCCCAGCGAGAGCACCTACACGTGCAGATGTGCACTTAGAGACAGTCACACTTCTCATATGCAGCTGACAGGAATCCTCGCCCAGCCATATCTCAGCCTCCGAGGCAGTCCTGTCCCTCTGCCTGGGTACACTATACATGTGCAGGTGGCCTCACGTGCACGCTCCTGAGACTTGCTTCCTCCCTGAGGATGTCTGGGGGTGCAGAAAAAGCTCATTCTGGCCCCTCCTCAGAGCTTTGGGAACTTGTCCACCATGGAGTGATGCCGTTTTCACTCTGTGTCAGAATGTGTCAGCCAAATGCTCATCCTTACCCCCTTGAGGGCCGGAGGACACCCCGCCTCCCCTGGTAGAGGGTAATGTGGAGAGAAACTCACATCCATTCACTTAACAGAGTATAGCACCTACTGTGTGTGGCACTGGGGTAAATGGGAGGTAACCCAGGTGGAGATCTACAAGAAACAGAGACTGATGAAAGCTAATGTTTCAGACAATATGAAGCACGTACTTAAAATCCCAGGACTGAGGAGGCTAAAGTGGGGGAATCTTGACTTTGAGGCCAGCCTGGACTACATGAGACCCTGTCTCAAAGTAAAATTTAGTAAAATAAATCAATACAAAGTTTTCTAAATGACAGGTACGTAAGAAGCCAAAAAGGTTCCGAATGATAAGGTGGGGAGTGAGGCAAAATCAACTAAGGAATCTAAGGTCCAGAAACAGGTAGCTGCTTACCTGGAATCACACAGCAAAGCCCAGGTAAATCCTAGACCCTATCCCCAGCTCGGGGATGGGAGTGGGTGTCCCAGATCTGAACTGTGGACTCAGGAAGGAGGGTGAAGACACAAACCGTTCTGAGTAGGGGGTTTCTAGGCAGCATCTCCAAAGATGGGGGCTGTCAGGTTGGCAAGTAGGGCCAGTGCTCTAGGTAGGTGATGATGTCAGGGGATTAGGGACGGCCTATTGATTGGGTGCACTGAGGCGTGGGCCAGGGCCAGAGCAGTGGAATAGAGGAAGGAGGCGGCGGGGAACAGATACACGATCTCTATTACTCACAGGTGAAGGCGTGCGTGGCCTCACCCAGAGGGGAAGGCCAGCCCCCACCAAAGAGCTGGAGGGTTCGCCTCCCAGCACAGGGCCAGCTCTTTCTGTTCAAAGTGACCAGCTCGGTGTCGGGGAGTGCAGCAGCTCTGCCACCCTGTCTCACCTTGCCCAGAGGGTCTGACTGACCGTACTGCAGTTCTGGTCTTGAGAGAAGCCAATCCCTTGGGAATCCTAGCAGTTTAAAGGTCAGTGGGCTTGAACGTCCTGCCTGTGTTCATCACTGGCTTGAGAAAGTTAATCTCTCTGAGATTTGGTCTTTACTTCCTTCCTTGTTGGCGGTATTAACAGAACTCGTGCGAGGCTTGGTGGCACACGACTTTAATCCTAGCACTAGGGAGGCAGAGGCAAAGGATCTCTGTGAGTTAGAGAAAGAGAGAGAGAAGTAGGGTTGAACCCAGGCCCTTCCTATGCTAGTAAATGTTCTTTTCCTGAGTTATATTCCTGGCATGCGATTTTGTATGTATGTATGTATGTATGTATGTATGTATGTATGTATGTATGTATGTATTTATTTTATTTATTTATTTAAGACTTATTTATTATATATGCGTAAACTGTAGCTGTCTTCAGATACACCAGACGAGGGCATCAGATCTCATTATAGAAGGCCATGTGGTTGCTGGGATTTGAACTCAGTACCTCTGGAAGAGCAGTCAATGCTCTAAACCACTGAGCCATCTCTCCAGCCCTGTTTTGTTTTTAAAGATTTACTTTTATTATTTGTGTACATGTGCATGTGCTGTGTTCACACAGGTGTAGGTGCTTGTGGAGGCCAGAAGGTGGCGCTAAATCCTCCTGTAGCTGAAGGTGCAGGTGGTCGTGAGCTTCCTTTGAGCTGGTTCTCCAGTCCTACTTAGTTCTTTTTAAAGGACAGGGACTCATTCTATAGCTTAGCCTGTCCTCTGACTCAACAAGTTTGCCACAGCCTCTCCAGGGCTGAGATTACAGGTGGGGTCTAGAGTGCTAAGGATTGAACCCAGGACTTTTCAAATACTAAATAAACACTCCAATCAAACACCACCCCAAGCCCAATGTGCAAATTGTCCTCTGACTTCCCTTTGCATGTGCGTGGGAACATAGACTGCACACACACACACACACACACACACACACACACACACACACACACACACACATCAACCTAAGTTGATTCTATAGCATCAGTGAGAAAATATCTCTCTTGTTGAGTTTGAGTCCCTCAGGTACAAAAGACGCTGCAGACTGTGGCCTTTTATCGGTGGGTTGGTATTTTGAGACAGGGTTTCCCTATGTAGCTCAGACAGTTCTGAAATTCATGATGTCGGCCAAGCTACATTCTCAAACTCACAAGGATCTGCCTGTTTCTACCTCCCCAGCACTTCCAGATCCAGGCGTGGCGGTGCACGCCTGGTGGCGGTGCACACCTTTAGTCTGGGCCATACCTTCTGCTAAAAGCCTACTTAAGGACAATGGAGGAAAGAAGACTTCCTTCTTTATCCGCTTGCACTTACTTGCCAGCACGTCTGTCTGTCCGGAGCCTACTTCTTCAGGATTCCAAAACACCTAGCCTCAGACTGAGCAACACAACTGCCCACCGTTGAGTTATTTGGACTACAGACTGTAAGCCGTTCCAATAAGGTCTGTGACGCTGGAGAAGTCTAACCGATACAAATGTATTTATTTGTTCTTGTTTTATGAGTGTTTGCTTGCAAGTATATGTATGTACCGTGTGTATACCTGGGGCTCACGGAGGCCAGAAGAAGGGTGTCAAATTCCCTGGAACTAGAGTTATAGCTGTGAACCAAGTGTGGGTGCTGGGAACTGACTTTGGTCCACAAGAGCAGCTAATGTTATTACTTGTTGAGCCATCTCTAGCCCCTTAAATTAACTAATTAAATAACTTGACTTTATCTTGTTTTCCCCAGTGCTAGTATTGAACCCAGGGCTTGTTATATAATGTTCTACCACTGAACTCAATCCCCTAAGCTTTTATGCAGGTGCTGAATATCAAACTTGGGTTCCTGTGTTCCCGCAGAAAGCATGTTACCACCGGAGCTGTCTCATCAGTTCCCCAATGAGGAGAGAATGTCTTGCCATGCTTTACTCCTGAGTCTAGTTCCTGTCCTAATTGCAAATGTGGTCCTCCTAGATCCGATGGCTACTCATCCCCCAAGGAGCCCAAGCCCAATCCTAGCATCATCCAGAAATCGCATCATGAGGTTCACCCCAATCCTGTTTCTGACTGAAAGCCTTCATTTCTGTCTTAGACAGGAACATGGTGCCAGGCTTCAGAAATGAACAAAGCCATGGAAAGAGCAAGGAGATTGGTGGCTGGTGACATACTAGAGCTTAGGGGACAACAGGGCTTCTTGTCTCCTCCTACTACCCTGGGCCCTTCCCATGCCCCCCAGTCCCCTCAGTGTCTCCACCCCTTAACCTGGCTTTCAAGACCTTCAGTTTCTGAGTCCCCCAGCGCTGCCTTTTGCTCTCCCCACCTTGTTCTCTCACCACACAACCCATTCACCGTTTCACAGGACATCACACCTTTGACCTGCATGTCTTTCTGACTCAGCCTTTCTCACATCCAAACATTCCACTGATTTCCGCCTCATCTGAGAAGCTCTCTAACCTTTACCCCTGGCTAGACTCTGCAGCTCCATTGGACTTTCAGATCCTTGTGGCCCCTTGTCTATTGACTGGACACCGTTCCTTATCCTTACCTTGTGCCAGTCTTTATCCCCTGCCATCTCCAAATCCCCAGTACAACAGAGAGGTGTCGGTGTTGGTTACCCTTTCATCTCCGTAAAAAGTACTTCAGAAATATCTCTTTTTTTGTTTGTTTTGTTTTGTTTTCCAAGACATGGTTTCTCTATAGCACTGACTGCTCTGGAACCCACTCTGTAAACTGGGCTGGCCCTCAATTCAGAGATCCACCTGCCTTTGTCTCCCAAGTGCTGAAATTATAGGTGAGAACCACCACGCCTGGTTTTTGTATGCTGGAGATCAGACCTGGGGCTTTGTGTCTGTGAGACAAGCACCACTCTATTGTAACTCCAGATCCAGCCTGGAGAGAAACAACTTAAAGGAAGAAAATTTGAGTTTTAGGACAGGGTCTCTCCATGTAGCCCTAGAACTCACTCTGTAGACCAGAATGGCCTCAAACTCAGAGATCCATCAGACTCTGCCTCCCGAATGCTGGGATTAAAGGTGTGTGCCACCTGCCAGAAGGAGATATTGATCTTCACTCTTGGTTGCAGCTCCCTGTGCTTAGGCTGATGGCAAGGTGGATGGAAGGGTGTAGTGGGGGACAGTTGTTTGTCTTTTGATAATTGGAGAGAAAGAGGAGTGATACAGTAGGGTAGAGAGATGTCTCAGTGGTTCAGACCATTTGCTGCCCTCCCAGAGAACCTGGGCTTAGTTCCCAGTACCAACTTGGTGGCTCATAACCGTATATGATTTCAGTTCCCGGGTTTGTGATGCCCTCTTCTGACTTCTGAGGCTATCAAGTAAGCATGTGGTACACAGACGTACACACAAAACACCCATACATGTGAGGCAAGTGCTTTACCTCTCATTTGCACCCACAGCCCCGTTTTAAAAGGAGAATTTTGAATGTATCTGTGTTTGTGTGAATTTATGTGCATGCAGTTTGCCCATGGAGGCCAGAGAGCATCAGATCCCATGGGACTGGGGCTATGTTATAAGCCATCTGTGTTCCAGTGCTGGGAACTGAACTCTGGTCTTCTGTAAGAGCAGGGCATGTTCTTTCTCAGTGCGCCATCCTTCAAGCCCTCCAGTCCTTGTTGAATCTTCATTTCAGACAAGGTCTGACTAGCTCACCCAGGCTCACTCTGTAGCTTAGACAGAATTTATGAATAAAAAACACCTTCATCATAACATTGCATCTGTACCAAATATGCACAGACATTTTTCTGGTCATTATTCTTAGGTGATAGTTTGCAGCAAGTATTTACACGAAGTTTACACTCTATCAGGTATCCCCAGCTACCAGTAGCACACATACACTCAGAAAAGCTGTCAGTGTGGCTTGGTTACCTAGCTCCTGCTAGGATTGCTTGATGGCCTTCGATGGCCTTAGCACCAAACAAACAAAACAGGCAAATGCCAAATTAGGAATCATGGAATGATGTGCATTTCACTTGGGAAAAGGTAGCTATAGTTACAACAACTTGAAGCGAGACTGAAGAAAAAGAGAGGGAAAGAATGAGGGCCTTGGGCTGGGAGTCAGCCAGCCACAGCAAGCCCCTGATGGGTCCTGCTAAACTAAGGCAAGTGAAATTCCAGCCATTCTAGCAGAAGACAGAACCCTAAGTGGCAGCAAGTGTAAGGTCTCAGAAGGTTCCAATGTCAGAGAAGCAGGACCCTGAGCCTAGGGGGATGGGAAAGTTGTTCTCATTGTAGAATCCTTGGAGGCAGGAGTTCAGTGTAGCTACTGGAGGCATTGGGGGTGGGGTGGGCGGTGGGGAGTGTTAACCTAGGAGGCCTTTGTCCAGTATATCCTAGAAAAGCTAATCCCAACCCCCTGCTGTGGTTGGTTGAGTCGGCTTGGCCCAGGAAGAGGTGTGGCCTTGTTGGAGGAAGTGTATCTCCTTGAGGGGTGGGCTTGGTGGCCCTCCTCCTAGCTGCTTGGAAGTCAGTCTCTACTGGCTGCCTTCGGATCGAGGTGTAGAACTTTCAACTCCTTCTCCAGCACCAGGTCTGCCTGCACACTGCCATGCTTCCCGCCATGATGATAATGGACTGAACCTCTGAACCTGTAAGCCAGCCCCGATTAAATGCTGTCCTTTATAAGAGTTGCCTTGGTCATAGTGTCTCCTTTTAGGACACCTGCCCTTAGGTCTAAGGCTCTCTTCCCAATTTGGAAGAGAGTAAAAGCTGTAAGCTCAGCATAGAAGACAAATTAGTGCCTGTTCACTTAATCCAGTGCCAGCAACCAATGTTCACCTTGAGGTTTCCCAGGAAGTTACTTTTTTTTTTTTTAATTTTATGTATCCGTGTACACTGTTGGTGTCTTCAGACACACCGGAAGAGGGCATCAGATCCCACTACAGATGGTTGTGAGCCACCATGTGGTTGCTGGGAATTGAACTCAGGACCTCTGGAAGAGCAGTCAGTGCTCTTAACCACTGAGCTATCTCTCCAGCCCTTACTTTGTCATGTTTTTGTTCCCCAAAACTTTTCACTTTTTTAAAGCCGGGGTCTCTTTACATCTTCCTGGCCATCCTGGAACTCACAGAGATCTGTAGGGATAAATTTTTTGCAACATACTTTTTTTTTTCCATGTGGAAAGGTTTAATGAGAGAAGAAGAGTAGAAGAGGAGAGGAGTAGAAGCTGGCCATGAGCACGTGGAGGGAAGGGGGGAGGGGAATGGGGAGAGAAGGGACAGAGGGGAAGAGGGGGAAAGGGAAAGAACAAGGAGCAAGAGCGCAACATACTTTTTTTTTTTTAAAGATTTATTTGTTTTATGTAAGTACACGGTACACTGTCATTGTCTTCAGACACACTGAAAGATCGGGTTCCATTACAGATGGTTGTGAGCCACCATGTGGTTGCCGGGAATTGAACTCAGGACCTCTGGAAGAGCAGTCAGGGCTCTTAACTGCTGAGCCATCTCTCCAGCCCAACATACTTTTAATAAGGGTTCAACCTCTTCTAGCCCACCACCCAACAGAGGTAATGGAAAAGAAAGGTTAGCAGGCAGACACCAGGCACAAACCAGCAGCTGTAGTCAATCCGGAAGAACCACCAGGCTCACCATCCTGCCTGAGGCAAGCTGCCACAAGGACCTTCTTCAACAAGTTTCTCTCAATGGAGGCATTACCACAAGTTGAGGTTAACAACTCTATGTAAGGCGAACCAATACATGCACATCGTTAGTGAAGAATAGCAAGGCGGAGAAAACCAACCTAAGGCTTGGGTCTCGTCTCCCTCTGTCTGTGGGGTCATAGTCATGCTCCTTCATCACGGGTCCTTTCACGTGTCTGCCATATTCAAACACCCTTTCACCTGTGTCTGCTTCAGGAAAACATTGTTTCCTGTGCCTGCTTTAGCAAGACATCCTTTGACCTGTGCACTCCAGAAAAATATCATTTGACATTACTACAGTAATTTCTTACCGCAATAAGCCTGTATAAAAAAAACACACAACCCAGTTATTATATTTATAAGCTATGTGCCTATTGGGCAGATCTATTACTGTACTAAATTATTCCCCAGCTATGAGATCCCTTGCAACTTGTGCCTTCTCCAGGCCATGTGGTTCTGCTCCATCTTCCTCCTACCTCCTCTGTCTCCTCTCTCTCCTTTCCCTCTATTTGACCTTCAGTCCCACCTTTCCCTTCTACTGTCCAATCATCAGCTCTAGCCTTTATGTGACTAGTCAGAATGGGGAAAAGGTTCAGTGAGATGACCTGAGTATGTGATCTACTCCTCAGGGGGTGGGGAGGCTGCCCCTCTTGAGGAAGAAGAATTAACATCTAAATACAAACAGCACCAGGGCAACCCACAACAACACTTCCCCCTTTTTGTCCAATTAAAAGGCTCTTTTCTGCTCAGGTATAAATTGAGCATAACCGTAACAATTATGTAAATCACAAAGTATGAGATACAATTAGCATCCAGTCCACTAGTTTGTCAATTAAAGGACGTTACCACCTACTCTAACAAAGAGCTTATACCTTTATACCTGAGTTACGTTCTGATTTTAGCTTGCATCACCATCTGAAAACTGTCCTTTTAACTCTAACGCCTCTCAACAGTAAATAACCTAAGTTTACTTATGAGACTATAACTAGTCTTCAATCCTGTCAGAAATCCGAGAATGAATTAAATATTACCTGGGTAACATAGCTTCTAAAACTTAAACAAATTGTAGAGACCACAGACTCCCTGGACAGTCCCTAATTCCTTAAAATGGTGGCCCAAAGCCATCTGGCAGAACTTATGTGAAGCTGGGTATGAAGGACTAGCTTACCCTGTTTTGGCAGAGCTTAGCAGTCGACTACCTCACATCTATTTGCCCTTTTTGGACAGTATTTTGTCTGCAGATGAAACAGGCCATTTCTGCCCAGTGGCTGCCACGATGAGCAACCTTGCCTGGAGGTGTAGATGCTCAATATCTTATTTGCACTGTGAATGGGGTACTGTCAGGAGCAGACATGTATTATATACATTATATTAGATATATAATATTTAACAAATGCATATATTATATATAAATATATTATACATATGTTATATAATTATATTGCATATTATGTAATATATATGCTATATTATATATTATAATATAAAAACTGTTTCATCTTATTAGAGACATATGTCAGACCATTGTTTTAATTTGTATACATATTCCCATAATGGCCGTAACTTCTTTTTTTTAAAGATTTAGTTATTATATATAAGTGCACTGGAGCTGTCTTCAGACACACCAGAAGAGGGCATCAGATCTCATTACAGATGGTTGTGAGCCACCCTGTGGTTGCTGGGAATTGAACTCAGGACCTCTGGAAGAGCAGCCAGTGCTGTTAACCGCTGAGCCATCTCTCCAGCCCATGGCCGTAACTTCTAACAAATGTGTAATTACAGAATCAGCCTCTTCTGACGCTAAGGCAGTTGCCTACTGAAATCCTGAATATGTGTCTACAGTATGATATACATATGCCCGTTAACCAAACTCTGTAAAACGGAAAACACCCAACTGTCAAATGTCATTTCTTTGGGTACCTTCAGGTTACTAAGAAACTAGAAGTTTCCACTTCAGAGATCCAACTGCCTCTGCCTCCTGAGTGCCACCACACCTGGCTGTTTTATTTTATATTGGAGACATAGGGATCTCCAGTATTTTAGGGTGGCCTCAAACTCCTTACATATTTTAGCATGACTTCGATCTCCTAGTCTTCCTACCTCCACCCACTGAGCGCTGGCATGATAGGTAGTGCCAGCATCCTTCATGTAGGCCTGACTTCATGTAGGGCTGGGGATCAAACTCAGGGTTTTGAGTGTGCTTGGTAAATATTTTGTCAGCTGGGCTACTTCCCAAGCTCGGTTCACTGTTACTGTGTATGTGAGTGTGCGTGTGAGAGAGATGATATCTGTTCTCTCTTTCTTTTCCTTTCTTTCTCTCTTTTTTTCTTTTTCTTTGTTTTGGGTAAGGTCTAACTGTGCAGCCCAAGCTGGCCTCAGTGCTAGTATGACAGCATGCAACACACCCGTCAGTTGACTCTTTGTTTAAACACAGTTATTACAGTTAGGCCATTTCTTTGGGTCAATGTCCTAAGAAGCCAAAATGCATCTATTCAAGAAAATGCTTTCCCCACCTCTGTCTTCAGGCATGCAGTTCCCTTCCCTAGAGGTTGCATGCTTGCTTTTTCCTGATATTTCTGGGAGAGTTTATGTATATTTGATTGCTTGTGTACAGATTTTTTTTTTTTTTGTCTTTTTGAAACAAATGCTGGGACACCATATACATCGTTCTGGATATTATCTTATATTTTGCTTAACTTTTTTTTTTGCTCAAAATCATTCTACTCTAGTTTGCTGACTATACTTATGGTCACATATCTTATTTTTACAGAAAAGTAAACATTTGGGATAGAGCTTAGTGGTAGGATGCTCGATTAACTCTAGCACGTTTGTTCTCTAGCATGACGTAAAGAGTAAAGGCTGGGGGCTCAGGAGCTCGCTCGTTGGTAGAGAGCTTGAACAGCAAAGACTGTGGACTTCATCCTAAGGACTGGGAATGGAAACCGGCACCACATAGTTGTATAGCCAGCGTTCAGGAGGCTCAGGCAGAAGGGTCTTGAGTTTGAAGCTGGTCTGGGTTTCCTTGTGAGACCCTGTCTCAAAGAGAAGAGGAGGAGAATTAAATACACCCATCACTGGTTGTGGTAGCAGGAAACCATACTTTAATCCTACAACTGCCCTGGAGGAATACAGTCCTGAGGCCAGCCTGGGTGTCTTAGTTACTTTCCTATTGTGGTAAAAGCCAATTCAGAAAGTGTTTTATTAGGCTTACATTTTTAGAGGGTTGGAATCCATGCTGCCTGAAGGAAGGCGTGGCAGGAAGACCGGCTGAGAGCACTCATCTTGATCCACAAGCAGAAGACAAAGAGCACACTTTGGGAATGGTGGGATCTTTTGAAACCCCAAGCCTGCCCTAGTGACACACCTCCTCCCCAGTGACACACTTCTTCCCCAGTAACATACCTGCTCTTTAGTGACACACCTCCCCCCCAGTGACACACCTCCTCCAATAAGGCCACACCTCCACCTCTCCTTTTGCAAGGCCACACCTCCACTTCTCCTTTTGCAAGGCCACACATCCTAAAACAGGTCTTTCTCATTTAAATCTTCAAACCCACACTGTGTGGCTAGAAGAACTAGTTCCAGGCTAGTCTGGGCAAATTACTGAGACTCTAATTCATGTGGGTTCTTTTGTTTTGTTCTCTCTCTCTCTCTCTCTCTCTCTCTCTCTCCTCTCCTTTGGAGATAGGGTCTTTGCTGTGTTACTCTTGGGCTCAGGAAATGCTCCTACATGAGCCTCTTTGGCTCAACTCATGTTTTCATTCTACAACTTGTATTTGCTGGTGGTAAAATTTTCACTTAGGAAGTGGAAAGGTAAGTGTTGTCTTCCTCCTTCCATTTTCCCTTGCAGCATGGAGCTCAGGGTTTAAAGCATGGTAGTCCAGCACTTTCCCCGCTGATAAGCCTGAGCCACCCGTCCTTTCCAGTGTCTTCTATGCAATCTCCTGTCTGTAGCTAGGTGTAGAAACTCTGCTATCACTGAAGGACTGACCACATAGAAGTAGTAACTGGGTGTGACAGTTCATACCTTTAAAGCCCAGCACTCAGGGATAGCGGCAGCAGGCCTCTGGTCTACCTGGTAAGTTCTAGGTCACCTGGAGCTACATACTAAAACCCTGTCTTTAAGTGAAAGGAAGAAAGGGGGTTGGGGATTTAGCTCAGTGGTAGAGCGCTTGCCTAGCAAACGCAAGGCCCTGGGTTCGGTCCCCAGCTCCCGGAAAAAAAAGAAAAAGAAAGAAAGAAAGAAAGAAAGAAAGAAAGAAAGAAAGAAAGAAAGAAAGAAAGAGAGAAAGGAAGGAAGGAAAGAAAGGGCTCTTAGTTCTCAATAAACTTTTGTGGTTGTCAGAACCTATAGGAGAGGGCTTACAGTGCTTTTGGAGAATAGGGGAGTATAGTGCTGAAACTTAAATTCTGGTATTTTTAATATGTTTGTTTGTATGTATGTATGTATGTATGTACGTGTTTTTTGAGACAGTTTCACTGTGTAGTCCTGGTGGCCTGGAACTTACTGTGTAGACCAGTATGATCTCGAATTCAGACACCCTCCTGCCTCTGGAATACTGAGATTAAAGGCACACACTACTGCCCAGCTTTTTCTTTCCTGCATGTGTGCACCTCGTTGTGGTTAGGTGTGTGTTCATATAGGTGCCCTCAGGTCAGAAGTGTCACAGCCACTGAGTTGAGTTACTGCCTGATGTGGGTGCTGGGAACTGAACTCCCGTCCTTCGCCAGAGCAATGCCAAATGCTTTTTTTTTTTTTTTTTTGGTTCTTTTTTTCGGAGCTGGGAACCGAACCCAGGGCCTTCCGCTTCCTAGGCAAGCGCTCTATCACTGAGCCAAATCCCCAACCCCGCTTTTTTTTTTTAAACTAATTTATTTATTTTATGAATATGAGTACCCTGTAGCTGTCTTCAGACACCAGAAGAGGGCATCAGATCCCATTACAGATGGTTCTGAGCCACCATGTGGTTGCTGGGAATTCAACTCAGGACCTCTGGAAGAGCAGTCCATGCTCTTACTTTTTTTTTTTTTTTTTTTTTTTGGTTCTTTTTTTCGGAGCTGGGGACCGAACCCAGGGCCTTGTGCTTCCTAGGTAAGCGCTCTACCACTGAGCTAAATCCCCAGCCCCGCAGTCCATGCTCTTAACCACTGAGCCATCTCTCCAGCCCTGCCAAATGCTTTTGACCTCGGAGCCTGAGCTATGGTTCTTGTTTTGTTTAAAAGGGAAGCAGGCACTTCGCTCCAGCTGTTCCTTATCAAACAATGCAAACTAATTCACAATCCTAGACTTTTGAATTTTTTAAAAAAAGGTTTATTTATTTTATATATATGAGTGCTCTATCCGCATTCCAGAAGAGGACATCCAATTCCAGGATAGATGGTTGTGAGCCACCATGTGGTTGCTGGGAATTGAAATCTGGACCTCTGGAAGTGCAACCAGTGCTCTTAACTGCTGAGCCATCTCTCCAGCCTGACTTTAGAATTTTTGAAGATACATTGGAAGTCTAATTTTGCACGCGAATTTTGCTGTGCTCATGTTAAACACACGTAATGTGTTTGAATGTCTGTGTTACAGAAGTTCTCAACCTGGGCTCTGGACTTGAGTTTAAATTTTGGCTCTCTATTATTTATCTGTTGTGTATGGTTGAGTGTAAGAAATGTCAACGATGAGCCTTCCATACCATACACTATAGAAAGGTGTGTTTTGGACAAGGACTTAAAATCTTTTTAATTTCTTCCTTCTTGCCAGACTTCTATACAAATTTTTTATTCCTCCCCACTGTGTAAAACCTTTGTCTACACAAAGGCCAACTACTCTAGTCTAGGAATTTGATGGCCTGGAGCAGAGACTGTTTTCCCCCTTCCTCCTCCATTTCCTGTGCGCCAATTCTTTTCAGACTAGTCAACTGAATAAGATTGTGAGGCCAGACTCCAACCAACGGGAAAAGACACAGTCACTACCTGAGGTAGAACAAAAACTAAATTCTTTGTGTGTTCACTCTCTCAAGCCCACTTTTTTGTTGTTATTTGGGTTTTTGGTTTGTTTTTGTTTTTCACGACAGGGTTTCTCTGTGTATCCCTGTCTGTCCTGGAGCTCACTCTGTAGACCAGACTGGCTGAACTCAGAGATCCACCTCCCTCTGCCTCCCAAGTGCAGGGGTTAAAGGTGTGAGCCACCAGGCTTGACTGCTGCAGGCTTCTTAGGATCAAACGAGAAGCTGAAAACATTAAGTATTCCAAGTAGGACTGAGATGAAACTCCTCACAGAGTGCTTGCCTAGCATCAATGATACCTGGTTTGATTCCCAGCTCAGCAAAACCAAACAAAACCTGTGAGGTGCATTCAGAAAGCTTACAAGTTAGTGGAAAGAACGATAAACAACGCTCATTTGGGAATTACTAGAAGGCTTTATTGCTGCAATGGAATTTTAATAGGAACTTGATGGATAAACAACTGGGTGGAGACGTGGGATGGATGAAAAAGTAAAACTTTGGTCCATACATGAACAGCGCTAGAAAAAGATCAGAAAATAGCCCTTGCCAGTTGAAATACAAGTTGTGTGTTGTTGTTGTTTTTTCCCTTTTTTTTTTTTTTTTTTTTTTTTCGGAGCTGGGGACCGAACCCAGGGCCTTGCGCTTGCTAGGCAAACGCTCTACCACTGAGCTAAATCCCCAACCCCCAAGTTGTGTGGTTTTAAAATGAACAGACACTTCCCTCAGAGGCACGACTGTTAGGTGAGCTGCAAGGACTCTCTTACTTAAGGCTAGTAGTTCTAGCAAACTGTGACTTGCCACAGTTTTGGCCGAGTTAACTTCCTAGGCAGAAAAACCACACCCACCAAGTCCCCAGCAGGGCTGGAAACCCATCGGAGATAAGGAAGTAGAGAGATTGGCTTGGGATAGTGGTGAGCAGATTTTCTAGGGCGCAGAAAGAAATCAACATGGCACAAAGCATTCTCTTTGGCAGCTGAGAGTTCAGAGGAAGCCTCCAAGGCTGAAAAGACAAGGCATGAGGCTTCACAGCTCGCTCGCAAAGGGTACAATTCAGGTTGAGGAAATTTGGTCAGTGTGCGTCCTCTGTTAAAAGGAGAGAGGGCGCCCCCTGGGAAGAGTGCTGGGTAGAGAAGGTTGGAAGACTCAGATGAGGACGGAAGAGAGGTGGGGGTTAAGATGGGGGTAGCCTACTCGTCAATTTTCTTTTCACAGAAGCTAACTGTCCGGCATGATGGATTCCTGAGTTTCCAAAACGGCTGGGCTGAAAGGGATCTCGAAAAAATAACCGCTGCCACATGCCCCGTGCCAGAACTGGTTACTTTCTTGAACACTTTTAACCCTAATTCTGCCTGGAGGTGAGTATTAATCACACCCCCTTTTGGGTAAGAAACTGAGGTTTGATGACTTCTAATGTGGAAAGGAGATTTTGTATATTCCGAGGTCTTCTTCCTTTGGTCTGCACCACGTGTAAGGTATCAATTTGCAAAGGTTTAGGATAGAAAGCATCGTGTGCGAGAGGTCCAGTCTTTATAAGGAACAACAACGTGGGTATACTTTTCAGAGAGAACCACGCCTCCCTTGTCGCGACAATATTGGTTACGGTTGCTTTCTTTTAACATATGAAATCCTCACCATCGGAGAAGGCGGACATTCTATACTCCCTGATCACTCCGATGTTTCTCTCTCACCCGCACTGATTCCCACAGGTGACATCAATTCTCCGCCACCGGAGAATGAAAGCTTGGGACTACATTTCCCTGCAAGCCCTTTAGAAAAGGAGGCCAAGAGCAAAGAGACTTTCCGTTTCCGTCCGCTTGCAATTTGGCGTGTTCGCAGTGATACATATTTCAACAGTAGCGTCCTTTCTCTGTACAACTAAAGCAGAGACTACATACCCCAGCAGGTACTGGCACCAAGGGCAAGCGACTAGGTTGCCATCTCTGCAGTAGTCCTTTGCTACACATCCGCCGAGAATAGTCTTAGCGGGTGGACTACAAATCCCATAGCATCGTCTGCTCCTTCACCCTCCATCTTTGTGGTAGTCTCCGCCCCGCTGACTTCCATTGTCTCGACAGAAGATAAAAGAGAGGAACTGGGAAGACTACAATTCCCAGCTGGCTTTGCACCATCGAGTGCGGGATTTTGATAGTTCAGGCGGGCGAGGAGCTCCAAGTGGTAGAATGAAGCGAGCAGGAAAGGTTAGGTATCCTGCCATCTTTTCGGTAGTCTCTTTATCCTCCGGGTTCTGGCATTCTTAAAGGAACATAGGAAGGGTAGAAAACTACTATTCCCATCCCACTTCATAAGATCGACTTATTAGGTGTACGCCCCTCGTTCGCCATCTTGCTTGTAGTCCTCGTTTCTTTTCACCTTTCCATTGTTCCTGATGAGTAGAAATGGCAGCGGGAAGGCAGCAGATGGACTGCGACTCCCGTCAGGTACCACACACGCGGAGGGTTGTGGACCAGAGGGCGTGTGAGTGCCTGGAAAGGAGGTCGGGTCGGGGGAAAAGGCCATCTTGCTTGTAGTCATCCTTCCCGCTCCTTCTCGGTCCTGCTACGGGGAGTCTCTGGCCAACTGGACTATAATTCCCGCCATGCTCGGCTCCCAGCGTGGCAACCCTTTCGCCATCTTATTTGTAGTACCGGCTGGCCCTAGTGTGCCACTTTTCCCACCATAGCGCTAGAATTTGGAGAACTACAACTCCCGTCGTGCTTTGCACGCATTCGTCCTGGAAAGTAAAGGTGGTGAAGGAAGGAGGGAGAAGGGGGCGGGGTTCCTCTGGGAGAAGGAGGGAGTAAAAAGGAGGAGGAGGTGGGAAGAAGGGAGGGGAGAGGGAGGAGAGGAGGAAGGAGGAAGGAGCTGAGGAGGGATGAGAGCGGCGACCAGGGCCCGGGGCCGAAGCAGCGCGAGGCTAGGGGAGTAGGGGTGCTAAGACATCCCAACTGCCCCCACCCCCTTCCTGCCTCTGCCCCATCCTTTCCTTATACCCTCCCATTTTAGGAGTGGATTTATTCAAATTTTATTTAAATCCTTATATCTTGAGGGTCGCGCGTTTGAACGGGGAGGGCGGGGGCGCGTGCAGGCTGGGGGGGGCGGGGCCGGAGCAGCTTCCTTCACCCCCCTCAGCGAGCCCTGTCTCTGTAGGTCAGGGGGCCGCAGTACAGGGGCGGACCCAGGGGAGGGGGGCAGGTTGCAGCGACCCCCCCCTCCCCGGGAACCGGCGGTGGGCGGGGTTTGAACCCCGGAAACGGTGGGGGGCCCCTGGTCTTTCCCTGGACCCCTGGGCAGTTGGAGCTGGGAAGGGGCCAGTTAAGGGTCGGGGGCTTTGGGGAAAGGTGGGGGTGGGGAGCTGAGACTCATACCCGGGACTGAGTGGGGCCCGGGCAAAAGCTGAGCACCCTGCGCCCAAGGAGCCCCCGTTGGCCTGGGGGGGCTGAGGGACTGAGCCCCCCAGAGCAGGACCTCCCCCTGGAAGGGCCACGCCGCAGCCCGTGGGAGGGCCTCGCCCCCGGCGCTCCCCATCTCCACTCGCTGCTGTCCCGGCCTCCGCCGGAGGGAGGGGCCGAGCGCCCTCGGGGGGCCGTGGACCCCGGCGTTCAGAGCGTTCCGCGCCCCGCGCCGCCCGGCCCCCCCGCCGCCGATGGCCGCCGACCCGCCGGGAGCTGCCGAGAAGGGAGAGATGGCTCCCGGGACACGTGTGAGGTGGGTTCATGCGGCTCCTCCTCACCCCCAGACCTGGGCAGCTCCCACTCCCATTCATCCTCAGCCTGGCCTCTCCCTGCCTTCCCCGCCCCCAACCTCACCCTCCCTTTCTCCAAACTCTTCTCCAACCTTCTTTCCTATAACCTCCAACCCTAGGGAAGTGGCCTTCCTTCCCCGACCCTGCTGCCCCTTGCAGACCTCCCCGTCCACCCCGCCTCCAGTCGCCGCCCTCTAGGCCCCTCCCCCGGAGTGCTGGAGGGCCCCATACCCTGTGGATGGTCTGGAAGTCCTTGGAAAGGGAGACGCCAGGGGGAAGCAGGTCTAAGACTGATTGGGAAGAGACCCCCTCCAGGCTTGCTGAGTCCATGTGGGATTTCAGAGGATCTGGTTTCCATGGGCAGGAGAGCCCCAGGGATTCCAGACAATTAGGGATGAAAAGCAGCCTGGTAAGATGTGGATGGGGGCGGGAAGACCTAAAACCAAGCCCACCTTGAATTTTGTTGAGATGTTAGGGCAGCTTGTAGAATCCCAGGGAATTTGGGAGATTACCCAGATTGCCTGAAGGATCCTATTGGATAAGTTGGAGGAGAAGGACTTCTGTGTGGGCTGAGAAGGGACACTTAAGCATTTCAGGGGTGTCAGCCCTGGGAAGTTGAGAGCCCATTGGGTCATTAGAAATGGAGTGGATCTGGTTAGAATATCTAGGTTTGAAAGTTTTGGATGACGTACCCATGAGAGAAAGAGAGGGACAGGGAAGAGTGTGGTGCTTACCCCTGGAATCTGGAGGTAAATCTGTGAGAGAATGGGGCGTTTGGGTAACAGGTATGAGCTGGAAGCCCCCTGAGGTAGCCCTGCAGATAGGAAGCCTTTTCCAGGAACCTTGGCTTGGGATGTTAGAGGAGGGGCCTCAGTGTCCCTCCTTCCAGCAGGAGGGAATGTTAGAGGAGGGAGGGGAGGTCTTGAGGGAGTGGCCCTCTGCTCAGGACACACTAAAGGGCTGACCTTCTCTGAGGGTAGAAGCTCTGTCCCATCAGAGGTGCAGTGAGCTCGCGGCCTGAAGACTCTTAGGCTTTGCAGGCCTTCTCTTACCTTACCACCATCTGCCTACAGCCTTCGGCGTTGCTGACGCCCCCAATGTCGTCGAGCAGCCGGGGACCGGGGGCCGGAGCGCGCCGACGCCGAACCCGCTGCCGTCGTTGCCGGGCCTGTGTTCGAACTGAGTGCGGGGACTGCCATTTCTGCCGAGACATGAAGAAGTTCGGGGGGCCCGGGCGCATGAAGCAGTCGTGCCTGCTTCGGCAGTGCACCGCGGTGAGTCTTGACCCGCATGCCCGGTACGAGAAACCTCAGGCCTGTTGGCCCAGAGCACCATCAGTAGTAGTACAGGCCTGAGCATTCTCTGGGTGTCCAGTGGCAGCTTCCCTGAATTTTTCCTTTCTCGTGGTGTTGGTACACTCACTTCCTGTATTTCTTCACTGATTTGTGTCTTTGTGGAAAAGTGGGATACACAGAAGATTTGGTCTCAGGTCTGTAGAAAGCTTAGCCCCTGCTGTATTCCTCTGCCCAGGTATCTGTGTAAAAGGCCAATGTCTACCACAGGAGATAGCTTTTGCCTTTCTGTGGTCTTTCAGGCACCTTTAGGTGTCTTGAGATTGAGGCCAGGAGCCCCTTCTTATGACCTTGAGCAATTCACTCAGAACTTCAAGTACCTTCTCTGTAAAATGTTTCTTTTGCTGAATTGCAAAGATTAGATAGTGGTACACTATGAATGTCCTATTGAAAGGCAGCCCCAGCATGGTAGTTATCTGGAAGACATGGTTTCTTTTCTGCCTCCCTCATCCTTTCAGCAGCCTGAGGCACCAGAATGGCTTTTCCCAGCAGCCCGCCTCTCTTCCTCCAGCTACTCTTTCCTGCTTGCACTTTCACCCCTCAGCTCTTTCTCTTCCTTTGTCCCCCAGCCCCTTGCCTCACTTTGTGATACTTCTCCCTTGATCTAGATCCCTGGCTGTCAACATCCCTGATAGGATTCAGTGCCGCCATTGTCTTCCTTGAAGTCACATTGTCTGGAGACTGCTGCCTTTACCCTGAGACCAAAGCAGCTGTGACTTCACATGTTCCCCTGGGCTTTTCTCACTGGTCTCACTGGGCTTCCAGAGTCACCCTTGGACTGCCCCCTGAACAACCTTAGAATCACCCCCAGACTACCATCCGGGTGCTGTCTCTTCCACTGCAAGCCAGTTCTGAATCCTGTGCTGACAATAATGATGACAGTAACTGTCTCAACCCCTCATGAGTTGTCTTGTTCTTAAAAATGGTCTTGCAAAGGAAAGACCCCTCTCCCCATCTTAGAGATGGAGAAGCTGAGGGTTAAATCAAGTGTTAAAGGTCATCCTGGCCTGTGGATTCTGAACCTACTTCACCATATAGCTGACACAGAAGAGTCTTTCCCCTGCGGTCTCTGATGCATCCTCTTTCCCGACAGCCCGTGCTCCCACACACGGCTGTATGCCTCTTGTGTGGGGAAGCTGGGAAGGAGGATACAGTGGAGGGAGAAGAGGAGAAATTTAGTTTGAGCCTCATGGAGTGTACAATCTGCAACGAGATCGTCCACCCTGGCTGCCTGAAGGTGATAACTCTGGGAACCCTGCAGCTCGGTTGGGGTAGACTATCAGGGAGCCAGGAGGTAAACCACAGTGTCCCTGGGCATACATGTACTGGCTGGCCCCTTCTACCCATTATTTGGTCTCTTTCCTACAGATGGGAAAGGCTGAGGGTGTTATCAATTCAGAGATACCCAACTGTTGGGAGTGCCCCCGATGTACCCAGGAAGGACGGACAAGCAAGGTAAAGCAGCTGCTAAGATAGGGGCAGGGTGGAAGAGCCGGAACTAGGTGGGGCCTCATCCCCAGCTTACACTTTCCAGGATGCAGGTGAGGGTCCAGGGCGCCGCAGGGCTGACAATGGTGAGGAAGGCGCTAACCTAGGGGGTGGATGGAAGCTGACAGAGGAGCCGCCACCTCCACCACCCCTGCCCAGAAGAAAGGGACCCTTACCTGCTGGCCCTCCCCCTGACGATGTGCCTGGGCCCCCCAAACGGAAGGAGAGGGAGGGGGGGAATGAGCCCCCCACCCCAAGGAAAAAGGTGAGCAGAAGGGGAAGGCTGGTTTAGAACATGTGATTCTGGGAGCTGAAGTTTGGTGGGTGGATTGGTTTTAGAGCCAGGTCCTACCCCGATCTGGAGAATGAGACCATGTGGATTCGCCCAGAGGTATTTGTGAGTTGTAGCCAGAGCTGTTGATGGAACATGCTCACTATGAAGAAGAAACACAAGCGAGGGGTAACTGGTACAGGCCAGGAATCTTTGAGACCTGGAGGATTAGGGAGGAGCAACAGAGCATGCTCAAACTACTACAGAGGCGGAGGGAAGGGCTCAGAACAAGCCTGAGGGGGAAGAAGGGAGTTGAGGAGCATGCTCAGTAAGACAAGACACTGATTACAAGGTTAGCTTGCTGAGCAGTCTTCCTAGGATGCGGGCTTCTGGGATTTGTAGTCCAAGAAGAGGACGGGAACCTTAGTTTGGTCGCCAGGGCCTCTAATGGGGTCTCTTTCTTCCCTGTATCTCTTGCCCTGGTAGGTGAAAGGAGGCCGAGAGAGGCACTTGAAGAAGGTGGGTGGAGATGCCTGCCTCCTCCGAGGAGCGGACCCAGGCAGCCCGGGCCTTCTGCCCCCCAGGGTTCTGAATCCGAGCCAGGCATTCTCATCCTGCCACCCTGGGCTCCCTCCCGAGAACTGGGAGGTGTGCCGGGGACCTCCTCCTTCCTCCCCTCCTCCCCACCCTCTTCCATCATGGAGACTGAGACCTGTCCTTTCCTGCTCACTTTGTCTTGCCCTATCCCTACATGGTCCCTATGGACCCCTAGAAGGAGTTGGGTGGGAGAATAGTCTAGGTCCAGGTCATAGGAACCCCTGATTTCCAACAGCCATTAGGATAGTGTTTAGACCGTCTTAGTTTTCTAAGCCTAAGTGGAAAGAACCGAATTTAAATTGCTTGCCAGATCACTGATTCTTTACATTCTTTACATGGTCTTGGCAACTTGTTACCTACTCTGGGCCGGCAAATGGCTTTTTTAATCTGTGAGATGAAGACAGACTACTTTCCTTACCCCTTCTCTCATCTCACAGCCAGATAAATCCAATGAGATATAAAAGTAATGCGCCCAGAGAGGTTAAAGATTGGCCCAAGGTCACACGGCAAAGCTCGAATTCTGATACTACTTTTTACTAGTAATCTGAACACAAGGTTCTGCCTGTCCAAGCCCTTCACCAAATACCAGTTTGTAACTTTGGACAAGTCACCTAGTCTCTTTGAGCCACACTCAGTTTCCTGGATGAAAAGGAGTGGCGTGGCCCAAGTCACCTTTGAGTCAGAAGAAGGATGCTCTACACCAAGATGGGAGTGATGGCTGTTCCTACACTGTGGGCTTGTCTAGTTTAGCTGTTCCACATTGTAGATGGTCACGCAGGTCCATTCTACATCCCAGAATTGAAAAGGCAAGCCAGCACTTTACACAGGTGCCGGGAGGTTCACGAGCCATTGACTGACCCACCAGGCTATCTGGACTTTGAATAGTTCCCTCACACTGTAGATAAGGAAGCTGACGTCCAGTGATGGACAGTTTGGGAACAATCAGGAACTTAGGACTGTGTCTCCTGGGGCTGGTCATCCTCTGCTGACTCCTTTTGGGTGAGTGGTTGGGAAAGTGCACTCTAGAACCTAGTACAGCCTCACCTGTCTCTTTGCAGAAACCAAAGCCACCTATAGCTTCTGCTGAGGGCCCAGCAGTGCCATCCCCATCGCCACAGAGGGAGAAGCTGGAGCGTTTCAAGCGTATGTGCCAGCTGCTGGAACGGGTGCCTGATACCTCTTCTTCGTCTTCGGACTCAGACTCTGATTCAGACTCATCTGGCACATCACTTAGTGAGGATGAAGCTCCCGGGGAGGCCCGGAATGGGCGGCGGCCAGCGAGGGGCAGCTCTGGCGAGAAGGAGAACCGTGGGGGACGGCGGGCTATACGCCCTGGCAGTGGAGGACCACTGCTCAGCTGGCCTCTGGGCCCTGCCCCACCACCACGGCCTCCACAGTTGGAGCGGCATGTAGTAAGGCCCCCACCTCGAAGCCCCGAGCCTGACACTCTGCCTTTGGCTGCTGGATCCGACCACCCTCTTCCTCGGGCTGCCTGGCTTCGTGTCTTCCAGCACCTTGGACCCCGGGAGCTATGTGTCTGCATGAGAGTCTGCCGGACTTGGAGCCGCTGGTGAGTGGCCAGACAGGCCTGAGAACCATTGTTGCCATCATTCTTGCTAAGGGTGTATTATAGGTCTCCGAGTCTCTCTTAAGTCTTGGCCTGTCTTCTTGTATCTATATTGTCATGCCATCCTTTCATGGTTGCTGTGAACTCACTTAACCTTCCCAGTGGCTCTGTAGAGAGGAGAACCATGAGTTTGAACCTGACCTTGTGGCTCCAGACAATTTCCCTTTAGTGTTTACATATGTTAAGAGTTAGTATGTGCCAAGTTAAGGTCTGTCTTCTGGATAGTTGTCTGATTTGGTCCCAGTTTTCCTTTGAGAAAACGTTTATAGGTAGCCTTTGGCCTCTGAAGCAGCCATAGGTGGCTTGGGCCTCCTGAACCAGCCACCCCTTCCCTCCTGACTCCCAAAACCCAATTGCCTCCTAACCATGTTTAGAAATGCTAGTCATCCCTCAAAGCCTTTCTTCCCTCTGATCCTCTCCTGACACGCTTCCTCTTCTATCAGGCTCCCACAGCATGCCCTTCCCCTAATGGAGCCCACAGAGAGGCCTTTGGCATGTGGACAACCCTTCATTCTTTATTTTTGAGTTCTCATCAGTTTCTGGGGTTGTGGACGAATACTTTGTATTGATTTTTATCTTCCTATCCCCAGCATAGTACAAAGGCAGTATGGATAGACGTTCAAGAAATGTTTCACTAAGTCAATTCAAGGTTTTCCCAGGACTCAGATGTCCATCAAGGCTTCAACAATGTTGCATCTCCAGCCCTTGGGAGGCTGAGGCAGGAGGAGCCTGAATTGGAGACCAATCTTGGCTACATAAGATACTTTCTTTCCCCAACCCCCAAAGGTGGAGTTATCTTTGTTCACATCATAGCAGACCAGGAGGGGATGAGGCACACTGGAAGCTTGCTAGTCAAGTTAGGGGCTAAATTAAAGCTCCACCCTTTTCCTCTGGGACAAGGTCTGGAGAGCCAGTACCTTTGCCTTTGGTTTCTGTGGAGTCAGGGAGGCTGGTATGCAAGGAGCCAGAGGCAAATGCCTCTGCTAGACTGTTTGCTCCAGTGAGTCTGTGCCCTCAGGGTAGTTCTTTAACTTCCTCATGCCGTTTTCTTTTTTCTTTTTTTTAAATCCTACCTCCTTCCGTCCTTTCCCTGTACTAAGAATTGAACCCATGGCCTGGTGCATAGGCAATCTTATACCACTGAATTATACCATAAGCTATTTTTTTCTTTTATCTTTGAGACAGAGTCTCCAAGTTGCCTATGCTGGCTTTGTGAGCCTTTTACTGCAAAGTAGCTAGAATTAGAGGTCTACATCGGCAAGCCTGGCCTCAGATTCTTCATTTCTTCATATAAAACCAGGATAGTTCTCACAGCGGTTTCTGTGAGATAGTACACAAGAACTGAGTAGAGTACTTGGGATGTGGAAACATCTTAGGGCCTTAACTGTGATCACGACTTCTCACTCGCATGCTCATTGTCTTACCTGTGCTCTGGAAGAGGTCGTAGACAGATCGCAGCATGGGCGCAGTCACAGAAGTTACTGAGGGTTACCATGCTCTCTGATAGAGTCTGAAAGATGTTTGCTCATGCCTTTCAGGCTTATTCTATGCTTGACACATGGGGTCCAGAAAAGACCTGGTTGGTGCTGGAAGTGGACAGAGTGCAGAGGCCAATGAATGCACAGTAGTTCCCACTTGGGCCTTGCAACCTGGCCTTTGGCTTTTGTCAGTGGTGACTTATAGCTCTTTTTTTTTTTTTTTTCTTTCTTTCTTTTTCTTTTTTTTCGGAGCTGGGGACCGAACCCAGGGCCTTGCGATTGCTAGGCAAGCGCTCTACCACTGAGCTAAATCCCCAACCCCGACTTATAGCTCTTAAGGTCTCTATTCTCACTTGTAAGTCTGGAATGAATATTAATGTAATTGGACCTAAGGTCCTAAGAAGGATTGGCTCTAAGGTTTCCCTCCACTTCAGGACACCAACATCCAAACTCAGTGTTTGAATATAATCTATTGAATCTCTAGATGATCTATGGTATCGAATGCAATGCAAATGATATGTAAATGTCTATTAAATTGTATTATTTAGGGACTAACAAAACAAGTCTCCTTCATAAGCAATTTTTGTTTTGAATTTCCATCCGTGGGTGGGTTGAATCCTTAGATGCAGAACCTCAGATACTGAAGCCAAGTCCTATTTACCTTGTGGGATTTAATGAGGCTGTTCCTGCACAGCATTCAGCAAAGTGCCTGAGATACTAAGCCCTCAGTAAATGGTGTCTTCAGGTGAGAAGAACCAGCTAAGGGCAGAGACCGCGGGGATCACAGGGGGAGAATGGTCAGGAAGCTCTGGTCAGGAAGCTCTGCTGGATCTGGTCACTGAAGTAGGAAGGGCAGGGAGGGTGTAGATTGAGACTTTAGGGAGATGAGACGAGGCCTTGCTGCAAGCTCTGCTCCTCCTGCTTCAGTATTGCTCAAGACCCCAAGGAAAGGAGAAGCGGCACCTGGGCTTGGGGGTGTGGTGTGGGCCTGTAATCCTCATGCTTGGAAGGTTAAGGCAGAAAGATTATGACTTCCAGGCTAGCCCCAGCAATCTAGGACACACTTCTAGGTAAAAGGACTGGGAGAGCTGAGGAGGGGTGAGCACCTTTAGTCCCAGCACTCGGGAGGTGGGGCCAGGACTGCATCTGAAAAAGATAAAAAAGGGAAGGTGGGGGCTTGGGTAGAGAGTTCAGTTGTGAAGACTTTTAAGTTTCATCCCCGGAACCCACCTAAGAGGCCAGCATTGAGTCAGGAGAATTCCTGGGGCTTGCTGGCCAGCCCGCCTAACCTGATCAACAAGCCCTAGTTCCAGGTAAAAGACCCTGTTTCAGAAAAAAACAAGGAGGGTGGGGGATAGTTAGAGAGATGGCTCACCAGTTCACAGCAGGCACTGCTCTCGCAGACAGGGATTTGGAGGTAGAACTTGGCAGCAGAGCTTCCCCGTCCTAGGTTCAAGCCTTTGGACTGCAGCAGAACAGCGTAGATGTGCTGACTCATTGCCTGTGAAGACGATGGCGAGTATAAGGAGATTTGTGACCCAGGAGCCTGGCTGGGAGATAGCAATATTCTTAGCTTGGGAATCACAGAGGAGGGACAGACAGTTTCAGCAGAGAGAGAACTTAGGTTTGATCTCTCTGGTCTGAGAAAAGCTGGTGAGCCAGTCAGAATCCACTACTGAGAAAACAAGGTCTGGTGCTGATTTGTATGTTTTTATCCTGTAGGGAGCAGATTTGACAGAGCTGTGATTCTTAACCTTCCTAATGCTGTAATTCTTTAATATAGTTCCTCATGCTGTGGTGACCCCCAGCAGTAAAATTATTTTTGCATGCCTTTAATCCCAGCACTTGGGAGGCAGAAGAAGCAGGCAGATCTATCCACCCTGCTCTACTGAGGGAGTTCCAAGACAGCAGTGGGGACTACACAGAGAACACTGTCCCCCCCCCTCCCCCCAAATGTTCTACTGTTATAAACCATGATATAAATAAACGTGTGTTTTCTAGTGGTCTCAGGTGACCCCTGAAGGGGCTTCGACCTATAGGTTCAGAGCTGCTGCGACAGAGCAGAGACAACATGAGTACAAGCCAGAGAAAGGGTAACCCGAGATTCCAAAAAAGGGGTCCTACAAAAAGGCTGAGGAAGGAAGGAGTAGGTACTGCGGTGGGTGTTGATGGGAGGCGCAGGAACTCAGGAACCGAGGGTGGTTGCTGGGTTCACTGTCAATGGCTGGTAAGAGTGCTTGCCTAATACCCAGAAGATGTACTCCATCTCCAGCAACACTCTCACATCTAAAACCTCGCTGTGCTTAGAGAGGGAGACAGAGGCAAAGGCATCGACAAAGACTTGGTGCATTGAGTCCCCCTGTATCCCAGGTTTCTGGGAAGGCCACTGAGGCAGTATTGAGTGAATGAACATAAATGGAGAAACGGGGTGTGGGAGAGGTAGAAGAGGGTGTAGCCGGAGAGGGTTTTAAGTGGGAGAGCAGGCAGTTGCAGGCTTTCCTGTCTGGTGGCTTTGATTATTTAGAACTGGGAGGCAAAGGGCAGGCAGGGGACTGTGCAGGAGGTGCTGATGTACTAGTAGACACTACCGTTTTCAAGGACAGGCAGAGAAGGAAGTAAGGAAGGGACTGGCACATGGTCAAGGCTGGCTGGTGGGAGAATGGAGGACTCTGGTAGTGTCCAGAATCCCAGAGAGCTCTTAGAAGGGAGAACTAGCTGTGATCTCCGCCCACGGTGAAGCCGAATCTGCCGAGAGCACTTAGTTAGGGCTGGCCTAGCTCTGTCCCAGGGGGCTTCTGCAGGATGGGGTTTGAAACTGCTGGGTTTGCAGGAGGAGGTGTGGATTTGGCTGGAGTCAGGAGGATGTTCAGGCCTGCCTGGTCAAGAATTCCATGTATTCTGTCCTGCGAGTGCCACTTGTTTCAGTGCCTTCCCCCTTCCCCTGGCTTGGCTCTGTGTCACCTCAACCAATTCCCAATCCCATTGGACATAGAGCATATGCTGGCTCCAGAGAACCCTTCCTATGCTGTTCTCTTTGTTGGTGTTACAAGCCTTTGAAGTCAACTCTTAACCCCATTTTATGGCTTGGGAAATGGAGGCCCAGAGAGGTCTCCTCAGGTGTGGAGGTGGAAGAGCTGGGGTTTAGATCTCGACAGCTTATAGTCTTCCCCTCTGGTTCTGTATCTGTGGCTGTGTGTGTGGCCTGGCTTTGCAGTCTTCTTCAACCTCTCTGTGGCTGCCCTGACCTCCTTGGTAACTTCATTCCTGCCTTTTTCCCATTCAGGATTCAGGCTCCATCCACATCATACCTATGGGTCCTTGAACGAGGTTTTGTTTTTGCTTTTAATTAATTCGTGTATATGCGTGTGCTTGTGTGAGTTTATATGCGCCACAGACATGCATGAGCGTGTTGGATTCCCCTGGAATGGAGTTTCGGGCAGTTGCGAGCTGCCATGTTGGCTCTGAGAACCAACCTGGGGTCTTCTGCAAGGGCAGTAAGCACTCCTAACTGCTGGGCTCCCTCTCTGGCTCGTGAGTACATTTTAAAAACCTCCCTGAGCCTTATGTTTCTTAACTGTGCGAAGGTGGCGGTAATCATCTCACAGGGGTGCTGTGCACTCGAAGAACAGAAGGTGATGCCTAGTAAGCCTTGGACAAACACGTGCTATTAGTCTTGTAGTCATCAGCACCATTGTGTTGAGGTGAATTGTCCTCATTCTTGTCACCTGAGTTTCCCAGAGCTGCCAGTTGTCATGGTCCTGGGCAAGACCCCTGCCTTTGTCCCCCGTCTCCTTCATGAGTAAGGCTGCTTTCTTCACGGTCTCATCTCGGGCATTGTCTCAGTAGGATGTTCCCTTCTCCTCTGAGTTGAGGTACTGTGCCTTCACATGCCCAGAGGAAGCCAGATACTCCTGCCAATAGGACTTCTACAGTTGTTGGCTATCACACTGAGGTTTAATCCTCATGGCTTGGGACTGACTGCAATGGGGTGAGTTGGCTCTAGCCAAGAAACAATCGGGGAGACTTCTTTTTTTTTTTTTCTGGAGCTGGGGACCGAACCCAGGGCCTTGCGCTTGCTAGGCAAGCGCTCTACCACTGAGCTAAATCCCCAACCCCTCGGGGAAACTTCTTTTTTTTTTTTTTTGGTTCTTTTTTTCGGAGCTGGGGACCGAACCCAGGGCCTTGTGCTTCCTAGGTAAGCGCTCTACCACTGAGCTAAATCCCCAGCCCCTCGGGGAAACTTCTTGAACATGAAGGTCTAGAGTTGAATCTTGATGGACCCAGGATAGGTGGCCTTCCCAGTAACACAGAATGTATCAGAATGCGTTGACACTAGACGCCATTGGATGCCTAGATAGGCAGGTATTCTAGTCTGGCTTTTGTGGAATACGATATAGAAACAAAATTGGGGACCTGTGGGTACCCTCAAATTAGGGTTTTCTTTCCAACTGTGGACAGACCAGAAGCCTTCACGGTGCGGGGCTCTAGAGCTGGGACTCAAGGCTGGACTGAGAAGGGCTTTGGCACAGCAGGAGGTCAGAGTGCCAAGGGAGAGAAGCTGCCTGGATAAGGGTCTGCTCCTGTGTGCTTTCTGCTTAGAATCAGAGAGGTGTGTTTGTTGGTTGAGTGGAGAAATGAAGAGGGGAGACTGGAGTGGCAGAATAGAAAGGACGAAAGGAGGAGGGCATGGGAGGAAGGTGGCAGAGGACTTCCTTCAGAAGCCCGATTTGTAGCCTTCGCTGAAATGTTTTCCAGCTGTGGAATGTTGGCGAGGTTTTTTTTCTTTGGGATTGGAAGGGGTTGGTGGTTTCTCTCTCGTATGTAGCCCTTGTAGACCTGAGGCACTTGATGCTCCTCTTCTTGGCTTCCCTGGTGCTGGGATTGTAGGTGTAAATTCCCACACCCAGTTCATTTGTGTGACAGTAAATCAAAACTAGATCTGCTCTTTTTGAAAAGGAAGTCTAGCTGAGTGGCTCTAGCGCACTCGTGAGGCAGAGGCAGGAGGATCTTTGAGTTCTAGGCCAGAGTGGTGTACAGAGTGAGTTCTAGGACAGCCAGGGCTACAGAGAAACCCTGTCTTGAATACCCCGCCTCCCAAAATAAAAGTCTATTGGGAGCTATTGTGTCTTTAGTACCTTGCTAACCTATATCACTTGCTTGACTGTAGTTTTTAGGTAGCCTACATCCATAGCAACCCCTGGCTAGAATGTAATAGTTTTCATTGTATTTATTTATTCATTTGTGTGCCCGCATGCATGTGTGGGGTGTGTGTGTGTGTGGTAGTGTGAGCAAGTGGGGTGGGGTGAGGTGTCATTAGACACTAGTACCTTTACCTGCCAATCCTCTCAATGGCTTTTGGTGACAATGTCCACTTTGCAGGATAGACTTTTACATTTTCTTGTTAGGAGGCGGTGTGTTGTTAAGCAGATATCTGAAGAGTCTGTTTTCTTTCCACCTTTATATGGCTTCTATGGGTTCTGGGATGGAGTTCGGGCCGGCCGGCTGGCAGGATTACACAGCGAGCATTTTACTGCCGGAGCATTCTTAGCCCTGAGGTTTATTTTAAGCTTCCCATTTGTGTGGACCACTGCTGTCTGCTGTTTTGTTTATGTTTTGCCTAAGAGAGGGTCTGATAGTCGAGGCCAGCCTTGAGTTCCTGATGGTCCTGTCACCACCTCCCAAGTGTGAGAATTGCAGGCATGTGCCACTGTTCCCAGCACACTAGTTTTAAGTGCAGATAGAGGACAACTTGAGATAAACTTAAGCCAGATCTTACTGCACAGGCCAGAAGTCCAGGTTGAAGTAGGAAGAATATCTCAAGGTCCTTTGTTATTGGTGTTGTTTTTGGTTTTTGAGGCAAAGGCTCTGTCTACACAGCCCTGTCTGTCCTGGAGCTCATTATGCAGACCAAGCTGGGATTAAAGGTATGCACCACCATGCCTGCCTGGCCCACCTCAAATTCTAAAGTAGTCTAGACTACATAGTGAGTTCCAAACCAGCCTGAGCTACAGTGTAATATCCTGGTATCACAAACAAACCAAGAAGTTAAGCCCAGGTTATGCAGAGAGGTAGATAGCGAGATAGTTGGAGTTCAGTAATTCCTCTTTCAACCTAAGAATTCCCTGGTCCTGCTAATCTGACCGCCCATTAGTTTAGCCGGAATTTCCTCACTCAACTTTGAAATTGACATAGAAAACCTGGGAGTTTCGAGGAACTTCAGTGTATCACAAGATGTTGACAGCTTCCTTCAGGAGAGTCAGGGAAAGGTCACTTGATAAAGTATTTGGGCATCTTTCCACTAACTGCACGTTGGACTAGTTGAGTCTGTTGGTGTGCTGGACTCAGACCTGTTTACCTTTCTTCAGATTCATGTGTTTACATTTGTTGCTCCAGTGCCTAGGACCTATCAGGCCTTCCATAAACACCTAGTGAATAAATACAAAATGTGAATGAGCCGTAGAGTAGTTCACACTGGCTGGATTCATTCAGTCAACATGTGTGTGCTGACTGACCTGTACTTCACGCCTGCCTTTAGTGAGTGTGTGGACGCTGGGGACCCAGGAGTGAAAAAGGCCAAACCTGCCCCAGACGTACTTACTTCCTCGTGGGGACAGACAGAAAGTCTCAGGGCTTAAGTCCAGCACATTAGCCACACACATGGCAGAGTAAAGCTGAAAGGGCCTGTGAGCCGACAGAACAGTAAAGGAGAGAAATCGAGAAGCCCAGAGGTCGAGTCTGGGGGCTGCTTTCAGATCTCTTTGGCATTACATCAAATAATGTATATGGCATTTGTGTGACTATCTGGCAAAACGCTTTATAAGTTGTAAGGTCCATGAACTGTAATTACTTCATTTGATCTTACTCAGGCAAGCCCCCTGAGTCATTATCTTTAGTTTATAACTGAGGTTTTTCTGACAGGGAGAGGAATGGACTTGCCCAGAGTCCTACTTCTAGTTAGTAATGAGGTGGGGTCCTAAATCCAGTCCTTTGAGCTGGAGGCCAGAAGACTCTTGCATTCCTTAGGATAGGAGAGAACTGGGGTGCCCTGACAGTGGGTGCTTAGAGACTTGCGGCTTAGGACTCTGTCTCCCCCCTATGGCTGGCAGGTGCTATGACAAGCGTCTGTGGCCTAGGATGGACCTAAGCCG
This sequence comes from Rattus norvegicus, assembly GCF_021556685.1. Lineage (NCBI taxonomy): Eukaryota > Metazoa > Chordata > Mammalia > Rodentia > Muridae > Rattus > Rattus norvegicus. The sequence goes on from NC_141534.1 coordinate 195,325,157, forward strand.
GAGGAAGTCACTGACCCCACCCATGCTTAGTGGGGTGGTTCGCCGCCAGCCACGTGCTCTGGACCTCAGCTGGACAGGTGTCTCCAAAAAGCAGCTCATGTGGCTCCTGAACCGACTGCAAGGTAGGAGTGGTGATGAGTCAAGACGGATGGGAACAGAGGCTGCTGCTGGATGAACGTCTAGCTCCCACCTCCTTCATTCTAGGCCTGCAGGAGTTGGTGCTTTCTGGGTGCTCCTGGCTGTCCGTCTCTGCCCTGGGCTCAGCCCCACTGCCCGCTCTGCGGCTCTTGGACCTCCGCTGGATTGAAGACGTTAAAGACTCCCAGCTTCGGGAGCTGCTGCTGCCTCCACCAGACACCAAACCAGGTTTGACCACCATGATCATCTGTAGATGGGTTAGGTAAAGTGGAGGTGTGGGCCCTGTGGCCTCTTGTGATGGGCCAGGGGTTAATAAAGGAATGGGAGAAGACAGGAGTTTGAGTGGGAAGAGCCTTCTTGGCCACGTTTCGTTCACTTTTCCTACTGTGTGCTTTGAACTGAGTCTTAAAAAGGTAGGGTTTCCCTCAGGAGGGAGGAGAAGGCCTGGTGAGGGGTAATTATACTCAGAGCATTCTCTCTGGACCCAGTTGTATATTCATAGAAGAGCCAAGAAAACTACCCAGAAGGGCACAGCTATTGGTGTCACCCTGTGCTTTAACTGTCGTTCTAATACTATGATTAAGGACCACTTTTTGGTTTTCCGTGCCTAGGGGACTCAGTCCCCATGTATGTTAGGCAAGCAAGCTACACATGGAGCTCACAGGGTTGGTTTTTGTAGTTACTGTGTTTGTTTTTTCCGGAGCTGGGGACCGAACCCAGGGCCTTGTGCTTGCTAGGCAAGTGCTCTACCACTGAGCTAAATCCCCAACCCCCAGTTATTGTGGTTTTACACAGGGTCTTACTCTGCAGACCGGGCTGGCCTCAAACTCACAAGAGATGAACTTGCCTCTTTCTCCCATGTGCTGCAAGTAGTGTGAGCCCCCAGACTGGACCACTTCTTAGTTTTCATTTTGGTTTGCTTTTGAGACAGGTTTTGTTCTGTAGCCTAGACTGCCCTGGAAGCAATTTACAGATGTATGGATGTGCACCTCCATCCTTGGATAAACCAGTGTTTTTCACTGTGGTGGCCGAGGGCTGGCTAGCTTGCCCCTGCTGCCTTATGCCATTCCTTTATTTTAGCTATTTTAGTCTTGCCAAGTTCTCTCCAACCCTGGAGGAAATGAAACCCTGGAGCCATTTTCTTTCCCTGATCTTCTTTGCCTTTTATGCTGTTATCTTTCTCCATCTAATTAGTAGCTGTCCTTTTTAAGTATTTCTTTGGAGGGGAAGACACCACACTTGCATTTTTTTTTTTCTTTTTTCTATTTTTCGGAGCTGGGGACCGAACCCAAGCGCTCTACCACTGAGCTAAATCCCCAGTCCCACACTTGCATTTTTTAATCTTACTTTTTTACTTCTTTGAAGCCATGAATTCATAAGAGGTTTCCGTTTTTAGTTCCGTTTTAGTGCTGTCCCTTAGTGTGATTCTAGCAGAGCAGGGCAGCTGGGGCTTCATTGAACCCAGAGTCTTACATCTTTGTCTTTTTCCTCCTCCTCCTCTTCCTCCTCTTCCTTTTTTACAAATATCTTTTTTTTTTTTTAATTTCTTTATTTTACGTATGTGAGTGCACTGTAGAGTGAGTACACTGTAGGTGGCTTCAGACACACCAGAAGAGGGCATCAGATCCCATTACAGATGGTTGTGAGCCACCATGTGGTTGCTGGGATTTGAACTCAGGACCTCTGGAAGAACAGTCAGTGCTCTTAACCGACTGAGCCGTCTCTCCAGCCCCTTCTTCTTTTTTTTTTTTTTTTTCTTTTTTCTTTTTTTCGGAGCTGGGGACTGAACCCCGGGCCTTGTGCTTGCTAGGCAAGCGCTCTCCAACCCCTTCTTTTGATCACTTGCTTCCTCCCAGTCCAGGAAGCTGTCTCAGCTCGCAGATTATTTAATGTGGTCAGATTTCTCACTCTTAGGACATACACTGATGCCTCCTGCACTTCTTCCCATAAGTTGTAAATGCCTTTCTTTCTTCTGGTAGACTGAGCTCTAGTCAGTCTGTAAATGTGTTTCCTCTCTAGGCTGTGAGCTCCTCAGAGTCATGTGGACGGGTGGAACTCTGGGCTCTCCAAGTTGAATGCCTACAGAAGTAGTAGTAGAAGTTGTGTTTAGGTGCCAGCCCTTAGGGAGCAGCACCAGCAGCCCTGGTGCTGCTGTTCATTGTCAGGGTAAAGTAAGTATGGGTTTTCAGGAAAAGCTTTGTATCCAAATTTCTATATTAAATAAAAATGCCCTTTTAGTGGCTGGAGAGCCCACTCATTGGTCTTCCAGAGGACCTAGATTTGAATCCTCGTATCCACATGGTGTCTCTCATTTATCTATAATTCACAGAGGACCCAACATCTTTTGCTTCCTTGGGTACTGCACAGATGGTGGCACTTATGCAGGAAAACAACCTTGTACTTAAAAAAACTTGTAGCCAGGTGGTGGTAGTGTAGGTCTTTAATCCTCCCCTCAGGAGTCACAGGCAGGCGGCTCTCTGAGTCCAAGGCAGCCAGGCTTATTAGTGGTATGGCGGCACACTGCGAGGTCTCTGTACTTCTGAGGCAGAAACAGGCAATGAGATACATTTGAGGGTAGCCTGAGCTAAATATTAAAATACTGTCTTAAAAACAAATTTTAAATAAAGAATAATTCTAGTGGAAGCCTAGCATAGTGCGTTCTTGTGATCCCAGGGACTCAAGAATTTTTTTTTTTTTTTTTTTTTTTGGGTTCTTTTTTTCGGAGCTGGGGACCGAACCCAGGGCCTTGCGCTTCCTAGGTAAGCGCTCTAACCACTGAGCTAAATCCCCAGCCCCGGGACTCAAGAATTTGAGGCAGGAGAATCAGGAATTCAGGGCAAGCCTAGGCAACTTTGAGACATTGATCTCAGGTAAATGAGGTCACAGCTTAGTGGAGAGGATTCACCTTACATGCGTGAGGTCCTATGTTCAGCACCCCCGCACACACATACACACCCCACATGCTGAGTTTTAGTACTGTGCAGATGCCATAGCACATTTTTGGAAACTTATCTTGGGCTGTGACATCTGGTGATGTTTTTCAGAGCCAGGCTAGTGCCTGGCAAGTGAGGATGGTATTGCGATAAGATGAGATAAGAGTGAGTCAGCCCCAGGCCTGGGGTCCTGGCTCTGTTACTTTGTAGTCATGTGCTCTAGGACAGGTGACTCTGTAACCTGAACCTCAGCCTTCTCATCTGTAAGCAGAAATGATCAAATGGGGCTGGGGCTTGGCTTTCTTTTTATTATGTTAAATTATATGTATATGTTTGTGTGGGGTATGTTCACATGCGTGCTGTGCTTACATAGACCAGGGTGTCAGATACCCCCAGAGCTCAAGATATAGGTGGGTGTGAGCCATCAGATAAGGGTCCTGGGAATTGAACTCAGGTCTTTCTGGAAGAGTGGTATATGTGGTTAACCACTGACCTCAAGACTTGGCTTCTTGTAGTTAAGTGTAGTTAAAAGGCTCAGCAGTGTTATCACAAGAGAATTTGGAAAAAAAGTAAATCTAAGATCTTGGGCTTCATACAATTCTGGGTCTACTGCAATTCTGGGATGGTGTCAGCAGTCCACCTCAGGGACTTAAGCCAGTACTGTGGGGGTAGGAGCACTCTGCATTCTTTCCCCTGGAGATACGGAAGTGGGAGGAGGAGAAGGTCTCTGGACTCATTCTGCAGTGGCTAGTCTTCTCTTGAGCATAGGTCATCCCATCAGGGTTTATGGACAGAGCTACTTGTGGGAAGTAGCCAGTGTTCAGGGATGGGGGTTAGGTTTGAAGCTGAAACAATGGTGAGACTCAAAGAAATCAATGTTGTATCAGGGAGGAAGGCTGGCCTAGTTAGTTTTCTGTTGCTGTGATGAAACATGAGGTCCCCAAAGGACCTTGGGGAGGAAAGGATTAATTTCATCTCACAGTTTATGGTTCATTATGAAGTCAGGGCAGGAACTCGGGCAGGAAGTGCATGAGGTACACTGCTTACTGGCTTGTACTCAGTGGCTTGATCAACTTGCATTAGTTTTACTTCGCAAGTCTACGTGCCCAGGGTGGAACTACCCACAGTGAGCTAGGCCATCTCATACCGTGAATTGAACATGGTTGAACATTAAGTGGACATAAAGAGCATGCCCTCACCGACTAGCTTGTGTCAAGCTGGCAAAACAAAACCAAAGGCCCAGCTGGCACGTACCACAGGGAATTTCAAGAAGAGGAGAGACACTATTCCATCTCTATTAGAGGACACTTTGCATTGCCGCACTTGGGGAGGTAGAGGCAGAAGAATTGTTGGTCTTCTGCCAACTAGGTTGCAGCTAGGTCTGCACAGGCAATTCAGGGTGTGGGGAGAGTGTCTGCAGTCAAACCTGGTTCTGGTGGAGAAGGAACAAAAGGAGTTCAAGCAAGACTTTTGTTAAGCCAGAACAGTGACCTCACTAGTCATGGGGAGGGTGGAGGGTGCTGTTCATTGGATTATGGGTGAAAACACTGAGCATCCTACTGGGGACAGAGCATTGAACAAAAGTTCCCGCTTGCTTGGAATTGATGTCTTTATGGAGCGAGAAAAGGATCCCAAAGAAAACAATGTATATACAGTGTATCAGATCCTGGAGATGGGGGTTTAGGACTGAGAGGAATGTTGAGACTGAGAGCTCTCCTGGAGGTTTCCCTGAGGGGAAGGAGCAGGTCAGATGAGATGCCATTTGGTGCCGCGGGTGTTGTGAAGAGCTAGTCATGTGGAGCCGCAGCAGCAGGGCAGACTCACATGTTGGGAGCAGGTGTGGAGCAGATAAGGAAGAGCATGAGAGTAGTTTAGGAGCAGCCATTAATGCTACTCTATCTGCCTAGGGCAAACAGAGAGTCGAGGTCGACTGCAGGGGGTGGCAGAACTTCGCCTAGCAGGCCTGGAGCTCACTGATGCCTCCCTGAGGCTCCTATTGCGCCACGCTCCCCAACTCAGTGCCCTGGATCTGAGTCACTGCGCCCACGTGGGGGACCCCAGTGTTCACCTCCTCACGGCTCCTACTTCCCCTCTCCGAGAAACACTGGTGCACCTCAATCTCGCTGGTGAGTGAGATCTCCTGTCCACCTTGCTTGCCTGGCAGTGTGGGGTTTCTGTCTACTGCCTGCCACCTATTCAACTATCTAGTCTCAGCTGCCACTGCCTCATCCCCAGGGTGCCACCGCCTCACGGACCACTGCCTTCCACTGTTCCGTCGATGCCCACGTCTTCGCCGCCTGGACCTACGCTCCTGCCGCCAGCTCTCACCTGAAGCTTGTGCCCGGTTGGCGGCGGCCGGGCCCCCTGGCCCCTTTCGCTGCCCAGAAGAGAAACTACTTCTCAAGGACAGCTAGTTGGGTGCCTATGCCTCCTTCCCCCAGGACTCAACAAGAGAACCTGGACCTCTTGCCTTCATTTCACCCCCTGTTGGGAGGCCAGGTTATTTTCTTCATGACTTGGCACTCCTCAGTTTAATGACTTGGGATTCTTGCCCAGGGGCTTGAGCCAGCCTTCCCTTCTCCCACCTGCACTGATATCTCTGGGGGTCTTTGCTTCCCATCTCTCCCTTCCATCTGCTTCATTGTCCGTCCCCTTGGGGGAGTGGGTCAAGAGGTACTGGGGAGGTGCTGAGCCAAAGGGATGGTGGGAGGGGCGGTGGAGGTGCAAGTCTTGAGTAGGGAAAAATGAGGTGACTTGGTATCTTGCATACAGGATACTGGGGGGAGGGCTGGGGGAGGTGATGGATGGGTGTGGGGAGGGCAGAAATCAGACCAACAAGGGTTCAGGGAACAAAGACCAGTTGGGTGGGATGGGGGACCAAAAAGGGAAACCAGAAGAGCAATTGGGGATCCGGGTGTCAAGATAGGGGGCTCTACAAACCAGGAAATGCCAGGACTGGGGGCTGAGAGATGAGCAGATGTGGGGTTAGTAGAACTCTCTGTGTGGGGTTACCTCTCTCCCCTTCCCTCTACCCAGATTTCAGTTTTCCCGACCTTGACTCCTTGAACGTCACTGAAAATGGCAGCTATTGCAAGGAGTAGGGGCCGCGGGACTACCTGCTGTTAAGCGTGGTGGCCCGGGGAGTGGTGAGGGGTAGCCCAGACCCCTGCCTGGCTCTCTACACAATACTTGAACATTCATCTGTACTGAAGTGTTACTTGAACCGGGGAATCTCGGACTTGGGGGAGTGTGATGTAAGGGGACCAACTTGACCGAGACTGGGCTAGTGGGTACCCAGTTTGGACTGTCCCACCCCCAGCGCTCTTGCTTTACTGTGTTGAACAGCTCCACCCTTCCGACCTGAGTTGGGGGTGGGGGAATGTCAGCTTAAAGATGGGCAAGATGGGACTCCTCCAGTTTGGCTCTTCCCATTCTTTCATCGTCATGGAAACTTGTATCCTATTTGCCCAGGGAACTGCCACTCCTGGTTGCCATGGAAATAGCAGCCAATGGACACCTCCGGAAATCAGTGCTAAGACTGGAAACGGTCCCTCTTAGTTGCTGTGGGAACTTAGTAACAGACTCTTGGCACCTCCCCTCTCCCCACCCCTTTCCTATTGCCAGTGTGGGGGTGGGGTCTCAAGAGCCTGAGGGAGGAGTCGGGTCTAGGTCCCACTCAGGCCAGGGGAAACTGGATTGTACCACATGGGGGTGGGGGGGAGGGGAATCTATCCACATACCTCAGGTAACAGGAAGGTGCGCGGGTTGGGGGTGGGGGCTGGGCGGACCAAAGGCAGGAGGGGGGGGCCTGGGGTTGGAGAAAGGCTTGATGATGGGGCCGCTTGCGGGAGGGGAGGAGGCACCCCGGCAAGGGGCAAGTGGGGCACCCAGCCGGGCTGGACCCCTAACCCCACAAGTCTGTACAATAAGGTTTGCTATAAAACTCAGAATCTAGCCGGGGCCGCTGACTTCCTGTGTCTGTCTGCGGTGTCGAGTCTATAAATGGTGGGTAGGGATGGTGGAAAGGACTCCTATGGTCACTTCGGGAGGAAAATGAGCTTACTTTTCCTGAGATGTCTGTTAAAGGAAGAGTGTGAAAGTCTGGACACCTGAGAATGTCCAGGTATACACTGGGTGGTCTGAGATCAGCAAATTCCCAGCAGAAGCTATGTTTGGGCATTCACATTGATGGCCTGGGTCAGGGGGTCCCTTGAGATCTCTGCCCATGGGCAGACTGCAGGGGTTCGGTCTCACGGCTCCACCCAATCATGTGGTCACCGGGCTCCTCCCCTGCCCCAGTTCCTGTTTCGGCCCCTGGGCCTTCTAGACGCATCGGTAACTATTCCCGCTGGCTCTGCCTTACTGCCTGGAATGGGGTCCCGCCCGCACTTGGGCCGTCCCTTCTTGGGGCTACAAGGCGCCTCGGCCCCTCCTTGACCGTCAGCGTTTGTGGTGTAGCTGCTCTCAGAATGAAGGGCGGCGAGGGGGACACGGGCGAACAGGCCCCCCTGAACCCGGAGGTGGACAGCCCCGCGGGCTCAGCCACGTACCGGGAGTTCGTGCACCGCGGCTACCTCGACCTTATGGGGGCCAGTCAGCACTCTCTGCGGGCGCTCAGCTGGCGCCGCCTCTACCTCAGCCGGGCTAAGCTCAAAGCCTCCAGTCGCACTTCTGCTCTGCTGTCGGGCTTCGCCATGGTGAGGGGTGGGATGGGGGCACACTGGGCGGGTGAAGCACGTGGTGGGAGAATTCAAGAAGAAAATGGGTTCCCAGTAAGAACAGGGGTTTCTTTAGGGTAAAAGGAGCGAAACCCCAAGGGATTGGAAAAGCTCTTTATGTCGGGGACAGGGTTGTAGTAGGCACGGCTCTAGGAATATAAACAGACTAAAGATCGGTCCCAAAGGGTCATGGAAGAAGGGAGTGAAGAGGTCCGCAGATGCAAACTGGTGAGGGGAAAGTCTGTTATCGAAGTGGCTTAGTTACCAACTCCTCGAGAGTTGAAAGGCAGCCAGAGCTGAATGAGAGCCTATATCAACCAGATAGGGAAAGTGGGTAGGGCATGGAAGAGTCACCTGAGTGAAGGGCCTGTTCTCAGAAAGATACCCCCACCTTTCAGAATGCTAGAATTGCCGGGAAAACCAAAACCAGGGAGGAAGCGGCTGGGGAAGGAAGCTAATCAGGGAGCTAGCCGATGATAAGAGAATCTGATAAACTGTAGGTGTGGGAAGAGAATGTCAGCTAACGGGCCCAGCAGTGGCCCTGGGAAGTGGGACTGAAGATTACAGAGTGTGGCCCACAGATGTGTCCTGGTTCCTCCCTACTTACAGCCAGCTGTGTGACCCCAAGCCAACCTCCACTGCCGTTGCCATCTGTAGGAAATTGAGATCATAGAAGGTGCTCTCTTTGTAGTCTGCCAAGCTCTTGTCCAGGAGGATCTAGGGTTCTTCTGGAGCCCCCTAGAACTAGGTGTGTTAGAACAAGCTCCATTTAGCAAAGGAGGTTCAGAACAGTGTGCAAGCAGGACTGGGTGGAAGCTGATGTTTTGACAAGGATGCTCAGCATGGTATGGGTGTGGAGTGTACCTCTGCTAGTTTTAGTTTTCACACTTGGAGGAGAAAGCCGGCCTGGAGGGAGGGCATCCTTCATAATGTACCCTTGGAGGGAGCTAAGGTCATATAAAAGTAAACCTGTAATCCTGAAGGTTGGTCTTAATCTGAGGTGCTGGTAAGGGGCTCAGATTCCAAGACAGCCCCATAGTTCTTGAGGGTGACATTTGATTGCAAGGATTCAGTTCCCATCAGTACCACAAAAAGAGGGCACAGCAGCCTCTGTCTGAACCACATGGCTCAGCCTGCTTCTAAAGGAACAGTACAGACTGCAGGAGCTACAGATTGTTGAGGTGAGGTGTGAGAGCTTTCTCTGAGGATCAGTAGGCTGCATGTGTAGGTTCTGGGAACAAGGCCTGCCCCCAGTCCTAACAAAGAAGAGAACACGGAGTTGGACCCTGGGAGACACCAGAATTAAGTCTGGCCCTGATCCCTGTGTGTGGACACAACCTGCCTATCTGTCATGGCCTAATTCCCCAAAATACTCAATTTTAAGTACCACTGCCCTCCCGCACCATTCCTTCTAGCCCCAGAGTAATCTCAGGGATTCTTAATAAACACAAACGGGGAGAAATCCGCTTCGACCCAGGTGACCTGACATTAAAATAACATACAAATATATCACATGCTGTGACTCTAGCCTAGTTGGTAGAGTGTTTGCCTACCATCCAGGAAATCTTAGGTTCAATTTCCATCAAAAAACCATATATGGTAGGGTACACCTATAATCCTAGCACTTGAGGTAGAATTAAAAAACCAAGGTTGTTCTTGGCTATACAGAGAGTCAAGGCTAGCCTGGGCTCCACGAAATCCTAACATTCAGTGTTCTGTATCTGATATACTGCTTATCACTAGATGGCAGTTCATGTAAGAAGTCAGAGGTGCTGAGGCACGTTAGACCGCACAGCAAGCTAGTGACAGGATTTTGACTTCAGCAGCCTGGCATTAAAGCCCAAATTTGTTCATCAGCTCAAATGTTGGCAAAGTACAGGCTAGCTGGGTGGAGTCGTATGGTTAAGAGACTCCCTGACCTGTCAAAAATGAACAGTCATAATTCATCCTGGATAGTTGGCACATTTGAATGCAGACCTGGTGTGACTAGGTATGACAGGTTTTTTAGAATGATTTGGAAACGTGAAGCTTCTTGAATTGTAAGAGTCGGCCAGTTACTACCTTTTGGGTTTTTTCTTTTTGTACCGTAGACATTAGCACGATAACCTCTAATAGTCTGTGCCTGGCTCTAGTCATAGAACGTAATGTTTAGTCTTAACTTTCTCAATGAGACAGTTGTCCCCATTTCTCAGGTAGAAAACTGAGGGAGGCACTGGTTCAGATTGAACCTATTTGGGACATTGAAGTAGGAGGGTAGTGAGTTTGAGGCAAGTCTGGACTAATAGGCTGCTGTGAGGAAGTTACAAAGTGCAGAACTAAGAGTGGACCCTAACAGTCCAGAAGGTTTTGACTGCTTATTTGCTTTGGGTCTATTGTGACTTTTTGTTGTTTTGTTAATAGGGTTTCTACATAGCCCTAGGTGGCTTGGTACTCCTTAGTTCTGGGATTAAAGTCATGTGTCACTACACCCAGCAGTTTTGGGCTCTTTTGAGATGAAGTTTCAATCATTAGAAGTATAGGCTACTCTCAAACTTGAGATCCTCCTGTTTCGGCTCACCACATGCTGGAAAGCATGTAACACCACACCAGCCTGAGTTATTTATTTATTATGGGTTGGGGATTAAAGCTAGAGTGATGTGAGTGTCAAGGGTGCCACCATTGAACAACATTCCCAGCCTGAGTCTGCTTTTTAGCCAGTATATTATAACCAGATAAAAGCTCAGAAAAATGTTAGCCAGCCCCTTTGAGACTGAAATGAAATCAAGGTCTAGCACTCAGGAAAGCTGAGGCAGGAGGATCACAAATTTCAGCTTAACCTGCACTACCCAGCAGTTCCAGATTAGCCTAAGAACAAGAAACTACCAGAAAGTGGGGGTTGGGGTGGGGAGAGCCAAGTATCCTCTAGGCACTGCTCTTAAGCTTTAGGGATGTTGCAGTCATGATTCTAAGCAGGCAAAGGAAAACTCCTGACAAGGATGTTATAGGGACTCAATGTCTTCCCTTTTATGCCCACAGGTGGCAATGGTGGAGGTACAGCTGGAGAGCGATCATGAATACCCACCAGGCCTGCTAGTGGCATTTAGTGCCTGCACCACTGTGTTAGTAGCTGTGCACCTGTTTGCACTCATGGTCTCCACATGTCTGCTGCCCCATATTGAAGCCGTGAGCAACATCCACAATCTCAACTCTGTCCACCAGTCACCACACCAACGACTCCACCGATATGTGGAGCTGGCCTGGGGCTTTTCTACTGCTTTGGGCACCTTTCTCTTCCTGGCTGAAGTTGTTTTGGTGGGCTGGGTCAAGTTTGTGCCCATTGGGGCACCCATGGACAAACCAGCTCCTGTGGTACCTATGTCCCAGGTGCCACCCGTCACTGTCTCCCTTAGTTTAGCTTCTAACCTCACACCATCATCTGCTTCTGTAGCCACAACACAGCAGCCTCCCAAAGCCTGTCCACCTCGGCAAGTGTGTGGTAGTGCTCATGGACCTGGCTGGCAGGCAGCTATGGCCTCCACGGCAATCATGGTACCTGTGGGACTAGTGTTTATGGCCTTTGCCCTACATTTCTACCGATCCTTGGTGGCCCACAAGACAGACCGCCACAAGCAGGAACTGGAGGAACTCAGTCGCCTGCAGGGGGAGCTGCAGGCTGTGTGAGCCCAGCTTTAGACTGTTGCAAGCATTGCCTCAGAAGCCCCAGGTATCTATGGACCTCATTCCTTGTCCTAGGCTGGAGCCACCTCCTGTAACCTACTCTCAGGTAGAAGCCAAATTCCTGCTCAGAGTCCCATGCTCCCAGTGACGATCCCCATCACGTTCCAGTGGGTTTTGTAAGTTCTCTGCTTGAGGAACAAAAGAGGAAGTAGACTGTCTCAGTCTAAGCATCCTGGGTTAGATGAGAGGAAAGGAGGCCCTAGTGAGATCCTTGGTAGTGTTGAGAAGTTGCTTGCTCCTCTCCAGGAAGGTGACATATCTGCACAACTGTCCCCAAGGCAGGCAGCCCTTGCTTACCTGTAATGTGCTTTACAGTTGGCATCCTGGGAGAGATTTTACATAGGCTCCTCAGATGAACCACTTTACACTTGGTGACTTGTGGTGGTGTGTCCCACTGCCCTGAGCACTTAGAGTCTTTGGCTAGAGCCGGGGAAGGAGAGATCTTTGAAGACTTGAGATTGTGCAGCTAGCTTGACAAGGGTTGGGTGAGTTTGAGGGGGAGAATTTAGCCCTTAGAATGCAGAGCTCTTCTTCAGACACTGATTTTTTTCAAGCCAGAGTATCACTGTTTGTTGCTCTGACTGTCCTGGAACTCTGTAGACCAGGCTGGCCTTGTACTCACAGAGATCCACTTGCCTCTGCCTCCCATGTGCTGGGATTAAAGGCATGCACCACCACCGCCCTGCTCAGACACTGAGTTTTTGATGCACCTTGTTTTGTAAATAAAGTGTCTCTCACATATGTTCCTGTGGCTGTGAATGGGATGGAGGGGAAACCTTGCTCTTAAGGGCCGCATGGAGGTAATGCACCTGATAAGCCCATCAGGTGCTGACAAGATCTGATAAACTTCTGAATAGGGTAAATTATTCCCAGACTAAGGCCTCTGAACTCTTTTTTTTTTTTTTCCTTCTCTTTTCTTTTTTTTCCGGAGCTGGGGACCGAACCCAGGGCCTTGCGGTTCGGTAGGCAAGCGCTCTACCACTGAGCTAAATCCCCAACCCCGAACTCTTGTTCTTAAACGTGGGAATTCATGCTTTCTTGAACGATCTCTTTTATCTTATAGGACTATTCACAACTTCTCTCATGTAGTCATCACAGACATCTCAGTAAACAAGTTTTATATTTCCCATCTTATAAAGGCAAGAGGTCAAGAGGCTGACCTGGCCCACAGCCACAGAATTAGTCTATGACCTCGGTTACCTTTACCATCTTATAGGGATTTGGGGGAGGGAGAGGGAACTGGTACCCTTCAATTGGGACAAAACAAAGGAACCTCATCTCCTGTACCTTCATATGCATTTCCCCCTCAGCCTCAGAATTTTAAGAGTATAAATCTTACCTTGTACAGATTCCTTTTATTACTTGAAATGGTCAATTAAAATAATTGGACCAGGCTCCAATAATTTCCTACCACTATCGTGAGGGCTGCAGTAAATATTGACCAATAGCCATCTATTCTGGAGGGATAACCTGAAACTGAGGGAAGTCAAAGGCTTGCTCAGTATCCTATAATGAGGGGCTCTTGAAGAGGGGACACTTAAGGTATCTTCAGCCTAGAAGTAGACTTGGCGAGAGCGCAGTTCTTCCAGAGACCAGAGAGCCTCTATACACCTGGTGAAAGGGGTGTTGAACCTTGGGACCATCTCAGTTCCGAGTTTCCAAGTGAAGCCTGAACCAGGCTTAACCTTAACCTTAGCACTGGGATCCTATGGGTATACGGAAGCCTTGCCTAAGAACTGCCCAAGGATAATTGGGTTACTTTCAGATCTTTACTCTTTATAGGGATCCACTTAAAGGTCTTTGTGACTTTAAGCTCAACGGAACCCTGAGACAGCTTTAAATTTTAGCCTCTAGTTACGCCTCCCTAATAGCCAAAACGAACACTTTAAAACTGGCCCAAGGGAGGTGTAACTAAGGTGCTGGCCTAGTACACTGAAGGCCCTGAGTTAGATTTCCCAGCATGCTCTAAGCCGGTTATGGTGTGCACACCTGTAAGTCCAGCACTCAGGAAATAGAGGCAAAAGAATCAGGAGTTCGAGGCCATCCTCCGTTATATAGCAAGTTCGACGTCTTGCTGTCTGAAAAACAAGAGCCCGGGTAGAAAAGCGGGAAGGAACCGATCATTTCATTATGTGCTCCGGTAGGCAAAGTGCCTGAGTCACCCCTCCTGGTTGTATTTTTCCACCTCCCATCCCGCCCAGGTTTTAGTGGATTCTACGGGAAGCGGCCCGTTACGCCTTGCTCCGCACGCCTGGCCACGCCTCTCTCACTAGCCCCGCCCACAATAGGATCCGCAGATTCGCTATTCGACTCCTTAGGATTATTTGGGAAGCTTTCCTTGTCTGAAAAATTTCATGAAACGCTGAGAAGACTTTTTCCGTACAACCATTTCGCACTAAATAGGAAGTGGGCGGCTCCTTGAGTTGTTCTACTAAGAAAAATCCAGGAATAGCGGTCAACTCCGCCAACAGGGCTCGGCGAACCAGGCGTGATTTTCTTGACTCTACCGCAGGTGAGAAGAGGTGACGACCAAAGCCCAGAACGGTGGCGAATCTGCACTGCAGCCTCATAGGCATTTGGGCTGCGCAAGGAAGGGGCAGGGAAGAGGAGCTAAGGAGCGCGCATCCTGTCCACTCGTTTGCCCCGCCCGCCTCGCGAATCTGCGTCGTTGGACGCACCACTCAAATCTCCCGAGCTCCGGCTGGCGTCCTCCCCCTCGCTCCGCCCCCCTTTCCTCAGGGGCTTGTCGCAGCTTTCGTCGCCGCCGATTCGTCAGGAACCCCAAGGCCGGAGCAGCTGGATAAGGGTGGTGCAGTCCACTCTCCGGGGAATGCGGCCAATCTTCAGGCTCCCTGGGCTACAACTCCCGAGCCTTCCAGGGCGCCGGCCGAGGCAAGGCCGCTACCCTCGGCCCCGTGGATCTCTCCGCAGTACTTGTAGCGAAAGTGCGGATGCAGACGCTGTGCCCGCTAGGCCTCGTGCAGGTGGCGGTGGTGTTTGGTGCGCGCGCCGGGGAGGTGGTGGTGGGGGGGCGCCGCCGCCGCCACCGCTGCGGGGCCGGGTCTCGCGCTGCCGCCGCCGCCGCCGCCGCCTCACGCCGCTGAGGTGCTGCGCGCGGTGGGGGGGAGGGTGAGCCGCTCGCCACGAGCGGGTGAGTAGGCCCCTGGCGCGCGTGCGCGCCGACGGGGTGGGGGGGCACCGAACGCGCCCGGGCGGGAGGAGAGGGCAGCGGCGCGCGTTACCTCCCCCCACCCCCCCGCCTGGATTCAGGGACCGAAGCTGGGTCTCAGGCTTGGTCTCGCGGTGTTTCCAACGCCCCGAAGAGGTGCCACCTCTGGTTCAGAGGATTGGGGCGCGGGGACGCGAGCGGCTGTGTGGGAGCGGGAGCGGGGCTTGGCCCGGGCCGCTGGCCGGTGAGGAGGCGGGAGGGGGCGGGGCCTACGAGGGGACGGGGGAGGGGTCTTGCGTGGAGGCCAAGTGGGGCGCGCTAGGGAGAGCGGGAAGGTAAGGGGGCGCGAGATGGGCCTGGGCCCTGAGGGTAGAATTGAGGGTGGAGAGGAATGGAGTGCTGTAGTGAACCTGGATCCTCAAGGCAAAATCTGAGGGAGCCATGGGTCATGCTGAGGTGTGGAAACTGTACTGATGTGAGAACCTGTAATCTGGGCTAGCCATTGGGGGACAGCAAGGGAGTCAGGCCTAAGTCTTGGACCCCCATTGCGTATCCCTCTTTTCCTGACAGTGTAAATGAGCAGAGATGGACCAGGAAGGTGGGGGAGATGGGCAGAAAGCCCCGAGCTTCCAGTGGCGGAACTACAAGCTCATAGTGGATCCTGCTTTGGACCCTGCTTTGCGCAGGCCTTCTCAGAAGGTGTACCGCTATGATGGAGTCCACTTCAGTGTCAGTGTGAGTGCCCTAGATCTTTTCGTGACTTGTTTGGACCTCCAGTCTCCCCTCCCCACTTTCCCCTGTTCAGTGTTCAACACCCAGACTTCTATACCTGTAGCTTGGTGTTTTGAGAATGAGCAAGCTATCCCAGCTCTTCTGTATCTTGGCTTCTGCATGGGCTTTGTAGAGTCAATAGCCTGGTATATTTTCAGCCTGGTTTCATCTCTTTCTGTTTTCTTTGTTAGGACTCAAAGTATACCCCTGTGGAAGACCTCCAAGACCCCCGCTGTCATGTCAGGTCCAAAACCAGAGACTTTTCCCTCCCGGTACCTAAGTTTAAGGTAAGTGCCTGCTGGTCTCCCTATATATCAGTCCTTGGAGCATGTCGAAGATTCTAGTACCCTGGTCTTCACACAGCCTGTCAAAGTGTCTCTTCCGAAGGAACATTGACAGCCAGATCTCAATGGTTTTTACGTCTGTGAGACTGAGATGTTTTGGACAGAAGATGTATATATACAGAGAGAGAGAGAGAGAGCGCGCGCGAGCGTGCACTGAGGTGACTCTAGTATATATCTGGTATATCTAGTATATAATGATGTCTGGAAGGATGAGGAATGTATTCTGAAGCCGCATGACATCGTGATACCCAAGTTATTCAGCAATTAAGGATACTGCTAAGACCACCGCCCACTTGGAGTCTTCTGTCCAAACTGTCACTTGTGTGTGCTCCTCTATCCTGTTTGTAAGAGCAGCTTCGTTTCCTGCTTTAGTAGGATATTTGGGCTTGAGTCTAGAAAATTGGTGGTTCTTTGTCTCCTAATTTTGTTTTTAGTCTTTGTTTTCTTCCTCTGATGATTGCTAAAGTAATCTTTGCAGTGCCTTCATCCCTTTTGGTTTCCCCTTTCCCTGAGCAACTTCACTGAAAGCTCTTTTGCCTGAATGTTTACTTCTCATACCTCCTTCCTGCCAACATCTACTGAGACACAGCCTTATAAATCCCTTTCTCTTGACTGATAAATGGCAATACCAGATGCTCAGCTATCCAAGCTGGAAACCTAGAGTCACCCAGAAGCCCTTTCCTTTCCTCTTAGTCTTTGGTTTTCCATGTTCTTCATGCAGACTCCAGAGTTCGCTTGGTTTCTGTGGCTCCCTCCGTAGAGGCTCCATCTTGCTGTTTTTTGTATCTGGTTCTAATGTTTTCTAGTCTGTTTTCCCTTTTGATTACATCGTTTTCATATGTGCGTTCACAGACGAGCTTGCACGCCATTGTACACAAGTAGAAGTGAGAACACAAGGTGTGGGAGTTGGTTTTTACAATGGATCCTAAGGGTCAAACTCAAGGTTGTCAAACTTGGTGGCAAGTGTCTGTACCCATTGAGCCATCTTGCTGGCACGTTAAGTCTGTTTTGAGGCACTGACATGTGTGGCAGGCCTTATCACTTCTTTGACACCATACCCCTTTAATATTCAACTAGACACTTTTCAGTGTTTAGAAAATATCAAGATGGATAAATTTCATGTCTTGGAACTCTGTTGTTTTGGTAAACTTTAGGCATCTACAAAGTCCAGAAGGAATGATAGCATCTTTGTGAATCTTTTTCCTGATTTTTCCCTGTCTGAAGGATTCTTTTTTTTTGACTCCCAGATACCTATCTACACCTCTGCTACCACCATGTCATATTGGATTATTTATATCTGGCTTATCTTTTTTTTCTTCTTCTTCTTCTTCTTCTTTCTTTTTTTCGGAGCTGAGGACCGAACCCAGGGCCTTGTGCTCGCTAGGCAAGCGCTCTACCGCTGAGCTAAATCCCCAACCCCCCCCCCTTTTTTTTTAAAGGCAAGTACTCCCTATCTCTAGGTAGCCCTGGCTGGCCTTGGACTGAGAATTTTTGTGCTTCAGCCTCCCATGTGCTAGTGTTTTAGAAGTGCCACTCAGTACTGTCTTGTCTCTTTTCTGAATGGAAACTTTTCCCCTGTTTCTGTGTTTCTAGTATCTAACCTGTGCTAATCAATACCCCTGAACTAATAGATTATTTTCTTATTTTTTTAAATATTTATTTTTATGTATGTGAGTACACTGTAACTGTCTCAAGACACCAGAAAAGGGCATTGGATCCCATTACAGATGGTTGTGAGCCACCATATGGTTGCTGGGAATTGAACTCAGGACCCCCGGAAAAGCAGTCAGTGTTCCTAACCGCTGATCTATGTCTTCAGCCCCAGATGATTTTCTTCTATCATTTTTTCCTATGTATGTTGACTCTTGAGTTTTTTGTGTCTTTTCTTCCCAATTGTTGCTGTTTATCCTAAGAGGAATTGAAAGGCAGGTCAGTGCTAATCTAGGTCTCATGCTCCCGCTTGACTTCTCTATCACAACAGACTCGTCTTCATCTCATGGGTATCTCTGAACTTTCCCAAATGGTAAGAAAACTGCTCATTATGGAAACCTGAGGCCAATTCTTGTCTTTCCACAGCTGGATGAATTCTATATCGGACAGGTTCCACTGAAGGAAGTAACTTTTGCGAGGCTCAATGACAATGTGCGGGAAACCTTCCTGAAGGATATGTGCCGGAAGTATGGTGAGGTGGAAGAAGTGGAGATTCTTCTTCATCCCCGTACTCGAAAGCACCTAGGCCTAGCTCGTGTGCTCTTCACCAGCACTCGGGGTGCCAAGGAAACTGTCAAAAACCTCCACCTCACCTCTGTCATGGGCAATATCATTCATGCCCAGCTTGATATCAAAGGTGAGGACTCCGCTGGCTGTTGCTTACAGTTGGTTTCTAGTAGGCATTATATATGCAAATACTTAATTGGGCTCAGCTAAGTAATCAGGTCAGGTCTGTACTTAATATTTTTTAAATTTTAGAGGTTCATTTATATATCTATTTTTATGTGTGTGCCTGTTTTGCCTGAGTATTTCTTTGTACAGCATGTATGTCTGATGTTCATGGAAATCCAAAGGCATCAACTTCCCCTGGTTGTGAGCCACCATGTGGTTGCTGGGAACTGAACTCCGGTCCTCTGGAAGAGCAGGTAGTCCACTTAACTGCTGAGTCATCTCTCCAGCTCTTGTTTGTTGGTTGTTTTAAAATTCTACATATTTTGTGCTTTCTTCAGTAGCATATATACTAAGATTGAAGCGTCAGGTAACTGAAGAACTAGAGTTTTAGGTCTTGGCAGGCCAAAGCCACAGACCTGTGATGATAAAGATGAATGAGGCAGAGTTTCATGGGGCACCTGTCTACTGTCCTAGTGTTCGGGAGGCAGCAGCAGGAGGACTTTGAGGCTAGCCTGTCTTCAGAGATAATTCCAGGCCAACTAGTGCTACATATCGAGAGCCTGTCTCAGAAACAAAAAAGGAGCCTGGAGATAACTTTTTTTTTCCCCCCTCGGAGCTGGGGACCGAACCCAGGGCCTTGTGCTCACTAGGCAAGCGCTCTACCGCTGAGCTAAATCCCCAACCCGACCTGGAGATAACTTAGTGGGTAATAGTGCATACTGTACAAGTATGAAGACCTGAATTTGAGTCTCCATCACTCATAAAGTCCGGATACGGTTGTGTATGCCTGTAACTGCATTTTTGTGTGGTGGAGACGAGCAGATCGTAGAATCTCACTGACTAGCCAGAGTACAGATTGGCAAACTCCAGTTCTAGTGAAACCCTCTCTCAAAGGAGTAAGATAGAGTGCAATAGTGGGAGATGCCAATGTCTTCCTGTGGTCTCCATGTGTGTACACTTGGAAACCTACAAGTACATCATACACACAAAAATAAGGAAAAATGGAGCAGGTTCAAACTGCTTTCAAGGAATGATAGGGGAGAAATGTCACACTAGTACAGTGCCATCTAAGGGAAGAGGTTGTTAATTGGTGTTTGCAAATGGGAGTGAAAACCAATGTTCCCAAACTTGACTTTTGACTTTTGTATGTAACCTTATGGTTTTTATGTGTTTTTGCAACAGAATCTCACTATATAGCTTTGGCTGGCTTTCAACTCTCTGAGATCCACCTGCCTCTTCTGTCTTGAGTGCTGGGATTAAAAAGCTTCAGTTGTTGATTTGCTTTTGTTTTTAACGTTTTTATTTGTTTTATAGGTCTCATTCTATAACTTAGTCTGCCCTTGAATTCCACACCTGGTCCCAGGCCTTATTTTTGGTGTTTTACCTTTAAAGATTTATTTTTTGCTTCTATGTTTGTGTGTGTTTGTCTAAATGTATGAACGTGTGTGCGCGCGCGCGCGCGCCACAGAGGCTGGAAGAGGGTATTTGTTGGCTCTCTTGGAATCGGAGTTGGATAGTTATGGACCACCATGTGGGTGGTTCTTTACAAGAGCACAAAATGGTCTTAACTGCTGAGCCATCTTTCCAACCCCTTGTTTTGGTTCTTTTGAGAGAGGGTCTCTGTATTTCAGATTGTCCTGTCTGTAGCCAAGGATGACCTTGACTTCTAATC
>NC_141534.1:195350000-195382500 GCF_021556685.1 Rattus norvegicus
GCAAGCCAAGGAAGAGGACAAAGAAAAGATGAAGCTCAAAGAGCCCGGCATGCTGTCCCTCGTAGACTGGGCCAAGAGTGGCGGTATCACAGGCATTGAGGCCTTTGCCTTTGGGTCAGGGCTGCGAGGGGCCCTGCGGTTGCCTTCATTCAAGGTATCCAGGAATTTATTGGTGGGGAAGCTGGTGGGCCTCCCTTCCCAGTGGTGGGAAATGGTGTATGGGAGTGGGGTGAGGCTGTGGATGGTGATGGTTGAGGTGTTTTTTGTTTTTAATTTTTCCTCCCTTTTCCTCATTCTTGTCTCTGTTTGAGCTAAGTAGGCCCTATCTTTCTGCATCTGCCAGGTAAAACGGAAAGAGCCATCAGAAATTTCAGAGGCCAGTGAGGAAAAGAGGCCCAGGCCCTCTACTCCAGCTGAGGAAGATGAAGATGGTAAGTAGGCAGAAGGAAAAGGCTGGTCTCCTTGGTCTAATAGGAAACAAAAGGAGAGGTGAAGAGGTCAGGGTATCTCTGAGGGAAAGGCTCTCTTGATGCAGAGTGAAAGTGAATGGAAGGCATTCCAGAGGCATCAGAGTATCAGTCAGTCTTCTTGCATTTTAGTTATGGTTCTTTTCTCTGCTGTGCTGACATAAGTGTTTTTGTGTCTTGGTGTTTGCAACTACAAAGTAGGAATTTCATTGTCTAGAATCAGAACCTGAAGAATTATCTATCCAGGTTCACTACCCAGTGCTTCTGTTGTGCAGCCTTCCTAGTCTGCTGAAGTCTGGGCTTTTGATTGGTAGCTTATGGTACTCGAGGCTACTTATTGAGTCAGATGTGTCTCCCTGAAGAACTCCCTGCCTTATATTATTTCTTGGTCCAAATAAAACAAGTTGGCGTCCTCTTTCACCCAGCTTAGAAAATGATCAAAGAAAATGTGTGGGGTGTACTTCAAATTGTATAACATGCCAGTGTGTTCCAGTTTCCGGACTGAGTAAGGGGGCCCTGTTAGTACAGTGGGCAATAGTGTTCCTTGCCTCCAGGATGGCAGAGCAGTAACTACTGATAGATTGCAACTGCTCTGACTTCCTCTTGCAGATCCTGAGCGAGAGAAGGAAGCTGGAGAACCAGGACGTCCAGGGACCAAGCCTCCGAAGCGAGATGAAGAACGAGGCAAGACCCAAGGCAAACACCGGAAATCCTTTGCTCTGGACAGTGAAGGGGAGGAGGCATCCCAGGAGTCTTCCTCAGAGAAGGTAAGATGCTAGCTAGGCACCTGGTGTTGCCTTTCCTGAAGCTGGCACAGCCAGCTTCTCCCTGAGGTGGAACCCAGTGTCGTTATCCTGTTAGTGTCAGTTTGTCTTGTTTCTTAAGGATGAGGATGATGATGAGGAAGATGAGGAAGATGAAGAGCGGGAAGAAGCTGTGGATGCCACCAAGAAGGAAGCAGAGGCATCAGATGGTGAGTACAGGCCATTGAGTAGAGTTCAGGTTTGGGGATGAAGGGATTATCCTCTCTGGTTTGTCTTTTTCTAAATGTTTGTGACTTTCCTGCTGGACTTCTGGCCATTCTTGCCCTTTGCAATGACAGTTGTTTCTGCAATGTCCATTGAAATCCTGGGACTCTTTAGAACGTGAACCCCTTTAATTCAGAATATTCCCTTTTCTGAAACCAGTCTCTCTGTGGATAGCTCTGCACAGTCTGTTTCTTTCCCCAGGTCCTCGAGGTGAAGGGTATGCTTTCTCCTCTTGCCCTTTGATACTACCAATCTGGATGATCTCATCTTAGAGCTGCTTTTCCTGTAAGGCCGAGCCACCAGTCTGTTCCTTTCTTTTCCCTTCATCTCTTCTGCCATCAACAGACACTCTTCCGCCTAATTGTGTGTCTGTTGGCTTCTACAGATTGTACATGGTTTAGTGATCTGCATTCCTTCAGAAGTATGTATTGAGGGACTGGAAAGAGATAGCACAGTGTTTAATAGAACTAACTGCTTTTTACAGAGGACCCACGTTTGGTTTCCAGAACCTACATGGTAGCTCACAACTGCCCTTAACTTCATTTCCAGGAGATCCAACACATTCTTTTCAATTCCACAGACATACGGCACACATACATACACTCAAGCATACACATAAACTAAATAATTTTTTTTTCTTTTTTTTTGGAGCTGGGGACTGAACCCAGGGCCTTGAGCTTGCTAGGCAAGCGCTCTTCCACTGAGCTAAATCCCCAACCCCTAAATAATTTTTTTTAGAAGAAATGTACATTAAAACCTTTCTCTCTCTCTCTCTCTCTCTCTCTCTCTCTGTCTGTGTGTGTGTGTGTGTGTGTGTGTGTGTGTGTGTGTGTGTGTGTGTGTTTTAAAGATTTATTTACTATATATGAGTACACTGTAGCTGTCTTGAGACACGCCAGAAGAGGGCATCAGATCACATTACAGATGGTTGTGAGCCACCATGTGGTTGCTGGGATTTGAACTCAGGACCTCTGGAAGAGCAGTCAATACTCTGAACCTCTGAGCCATCTCTCCAGCCCATGTGTGTGTGTTTTAAGAACTTCAGACAAAGTCTTGATGCAGACAAGATGTGGTTCTGCTTTTAAGAACTTGTTGGGGGTTGGGGATTTAGCTCAGTGGTAGAGTGCTTGCCTAGCAAGCGCAAGGTCCTGGGTTCGGTCCCCAGCTCCGAAAAAACGAAAAGAAAAAAAAAAAAAGAACTTGTTGGAGGAGACTAGAAAAAGGGCAAGAGACAGGTTACACAAGTCCCTGTGTCATTACACAGATTACATTTTAAGGACACTGAAATAGGGCAGTAACTTCTAATAGTTAGACCCGAGGAAAGAGCCACTGTTGTCTGCATGGCAGTCAGGGAATTCCTCGGAAACACTGTTTTCAGAGTGACTGGGGATGATAGCAGTGATGATCTTGAGGTCTCACTGAAGAAGCACAGGATCAGGTTACCTGCTAAGAATGAAGACAGCTCCCTCCTCTTGGTCCTTTGGCTCCTCTCTCTTCAGGTCCTACATGCATTTTGAATTTGTCACCTTTGCTCTTCTGTTCTGCTTTTCTCGTTTAGGTTCTTAGGCACAGGGTCTTTAGCCCAGGAGGGTCTTACTTTTGTATCCTTTTCTAGTTGTTCTACCTAAACAGTGCTAAGATTACAAATAGGTCATCG
Organism: Rattus norvegicus; assembly: GCF_021556685.1. Classification (NCBI taxonomy): domain Eukaryota; kingdom Metazoa; phylum Chordata; class Mammalia; order Rodentia; family Muridae; genus Rattus; species Rattus norvegicus. Next base: position 195,353,153 of record NC_141534.1, read on the forward strand.
TGCCAAACATGCAAACATGCAGGCAGTGCTGGGGATCGAACCTTTGGCTTCATGCTAGACTAACATCCTACCACTGACCTGTAGCCCCCAGCTTCTCTGCTGCAGTCTTGACTGATTTCTACCTCTATTTCCTTCCTTCTGTTCTAATTTTTCGAAACTGCTAATAAAATTGTCTTTTCTAAAATGTACTCTCCTCTCTACATAGTCTTTGCTTGACTCCCTGTTTTCTGCTAAAGTGACCTACAGGCCATTTGTATAGTCAGAAGTCTAGACCCTGCACATACGTTCTTTTCAGTTAGTCTCACCTTGTTCTAGTTTCTCCCCCCACTACCACCTTCTGTTTATTCCATTATGAATTCATCAGTACATCTGTTTTTTCTCTCCCCCCTTTCTCTCTCCCTGGCCTCATTGACTTAGCCTTTCAGGTGCTAGAATTACAGCCCTTTCCCATTATGCTTCTTTGGGGTTTCTTACTGCTCTCTCACCCAATACCAATCTTCAGTAAGTGTGGTGTATATAATGTTGTAAGGCTATGCCATGGTATGTGTGTGTGTTGTTCCACCATGCGAGTTTTAATGATCAAACTCAGGTCAACAGTTTGACAACAGGGGCCTACTAAGCTATCTTGCTGACATCTTGGGGTTTTTTTTGTTTGTTTGTTTGTTTTTTGTCTGTTTGTTTGTTTGTTTTGTTTTGTTTTTGAGGAAAAGTCTCAGGTAGCCCATCTCGACCCCTAATTTGGTATATAGATGACCATGACCTTCAACCAATTCATCTTTTTTTTTAAGATTTTATTTATATGAATATATATATGCATATATATTATATTATATATTATATTTATATATATATATATATTATATATATTATATATTATATATATATACACATACATACATATACACACACACACACACACACACACACACACACACACACATACACTGTCTGTGTCTTCAGACACACCAGAAGAGGGCATCAGATCTCATTACAGATGGTTATGAGCCACCATGTGGTTGCTGGGATTTGAACTCAGGACCTCTGGAAGAGCAGACAGTGGTATTAACCACTGAGCCATCTCTCCAGTCCCCCAACCAGTCTTCTGCCTCCACCTCCAGATTTCTGGTATTCCATGTACCACTACCGCTTACTTTTTTCTTTTAATTATTTTTGGTCTTTCAAGACAGGGTTTCTCTTTGTAGCCTTGGATATCCTGGAACTCACTCTGTAGACCAGGATGACCTCAAATCACAGAGATCCACTTGCCTCTGCCTCCTGAGTGCTAAGATTAAACACCTACTTTCAAGGCATGTACTGTTTATTCCAGAATTCTTTCTGAGTCTATTTTCTACAGACACACTGGTGGTCTAGGCCAACTGCTTGCCAGTCTCCAGGTTCGTCAGCCGGTTGGTCAGTTGGTCTGTTTCTCTGTTCGTCCATCCATCTGTCCTGGAACTCTCTCTCTGTAGACCGGGTCTTCATCTCCATTTCTTTGTGATAGACTATCACCTTGGTTTTAGCATTTCCTTAGGCGGGGACCTTCCCAGACTTGTTTCTTCAAGCAGAATCCAGGCCTTTCTTTCCTTCATTCTCTAGTTCCTTATACTGATGTTTGTCACTGTGAACACATACTTGCTTATTTAACTTCTTGGGCTTCCAGCACCTGGCCTAGAGCCTCACATCCAGAGTACTTAGTGAATGATCCCCCTCTTGACCACTGATTACCCCTTGTGGATTTCCAGGTGAGGATGAGGACGGCGACTCGTCCTCCCAGTGCTCTCTGTATGCTGATTCAGACGGTGAAGATGGTAGCACGTCGGACTCCGAGAGCGGTAGCTCCTCTTCCTCTCCATCATCGTCATCCTCATCTTCCTCATCTTCCTCATCAGAGTCCTCCTCTGAAGAAGAAGAACAGTCAGCAGTCATTCCCTCAGCTTCACCACCTCCCAGAGAAGTTCCAGAGCCCCTTCCAGCTCCTGATGAAAAGCCTGAGACAGACAGGGTTGTAGACTCCCCTGTCATGCCTCTCCCTGAAAAGGAAACAACATCCACACAGCCTGCAGGTAGGTGGCATGGGACAGATGCTATGACTAAGATATATGTTCATCGGTGTCTTAGAGAATGGTCTCCACCTACAGTCTATCCCTGGGGTGCTTTGTCTGTGTGGAGCAGTTAAATGGGCACATAGTAACACTAGTTCGTAGCTGAGCTCCGGTAGCCTTGTGTAGTCCTTGTTACTCTATAGCACATGCATATGATGGTCCTACTGCAGGGACCATTTATTCATACAGTAGAGTAGAGTTTATTGAGCACTACTACTCCTACTACCAGGAGCAGTACAAGATGTGATGTGTCTGATGGGCACTGTTCTCATCCTCATAAAGCTTTCAGTCTACAGGGAAATAAGGCCAGTTAAGCAATAAATGCATAGAAATAACTATAATTTCAACCCAATAAGTTCTATGAAGAAAGAGTACAAGGAACTCAGATTCCTGAGGGCATCTGTGGGCCTGGGAACATCCTCCTGCTGAAGCACAGTTGAGCTAGAGTCTGGATAGAACAATGAGGAGGGAGGAACGGGCAGATAGACATGCTCTACATAAGGTCCAGAACAGCAAGTTAGAAGGCTTGGAAGAAAGCTCACCCTTGGGTAGGTTGGAAATTTAGGGCGCAAGGTGGCCAGAACTGTAGAAGTCGGTGATGACCAGCCCTGCAAAATGCAGAACCCATGTAAGGAATTTTGTCTCTGCTTTGAGGGCCATTGGAAGCTATGACTAGATAATGGTGATTTGAAAGATGCTTTACAAAGAAGAGTGAGAGAGGAGCCTCTGGAGAGGCCAGAAAGATGAAGGATGGGAAGCTGGGACTTATTCATCCCTCGTAATTAACATTCCCGGCATCTACGGCAACTCATACTACTCCCAAATCTCTGGGCAGCTGAAGGCCACTTAGAAAGCATTGTTCTTCTTCCATTTTGGGGGCCACATTTATGTTTCAAGAAGACCATTGTGGCAGGAAAAGAGGAAGGAAGATAAGAGTAGCATTAGAGAGGATACAGATAAAATAAAGTCTGGGATAGGGATACAGCCCAGTAGGTAAAATGCTTGTCACACAAGCCCAAGAACCTTTGAGTTTCATTTGTAACACCTACCTGAAAGTGTGGTGGCTTGCATTTGTAACCCTAGGTTTAGAAAAGTAGAAACATCCCTGGGGCTGAACTCCTTGTCCCAGTGAAAGACCCTATCTCAAAACCCCAAAATGGACAGTTGAGAACCTACACTTGGGTTCAGAGACAGAAAATTAGTAGAAATGGAGGAAGACAGAGATAGATAACTTATAATACTATATGCCAGGAAAGGATGGACTTTTAGTAAAGTGACCTAGGATTACAGGCACTGATGACCTGGAGTTGAGTGGAGATCTCTGCCCCTCCAGTTAGAAACATTAGCAATTGGGAAGAACAGGCTGCCCAAGAGCAGTGAGAGCATTGGTGTGAACTCAGCTGTTCACTCACTCTGGAGAACACAGGATGAGAGAGGGTAGGCAGGGGTGAGGTAAGGGACAGGTATGCTTTGTATGTCAAGCTAAGCACCACTTTAAAAGGATGGTAATAAAAACCTGGTGTTGTGGTTGTGTACTTCTATAATCCCAGTACTGGGGAAGTGAAGGCAGGAAGGTCAAAAGCTCAGGGTCATCCCTAGCTACACAGTGAGTTAGAAGGCAGCCTAGAGAGACACATATGAGGCATTCTTTTTCTTTTCCTTTTTAAAATGTGTTTGTGTGAGTGTTTATATATACGTCTATTTACCACATGCATACAGTACCCATGGAGACCAGATGAGGGTGTCAGAATTATATGTAGTTGGGTGCTGGGAATTTGACCTGGGTCCTGTGTAAAAACAAGAGAACATTCTTAACCACAGAGCCATTTCTCCAACTTCTCTATCTTTCAAAAAGGAGTGGGATGCTAGAAAGATGGTTCAGTGGTTGTAATCATCAGTGGCTCTTGCAGAGGAATCAAGTTTCATTCCCAGGGCTCCTAGCACCCATATGGGACCTAACAACCGTCTGTGATTCTCATTTTAGGGGAGTCACAGGCAGGGAAAGCAACCATGTATAGAAAAGTTTTTTGTTTTGTTTTCTAAAGGAAGGAGTAGTCAGGTATGGTGTCACAGGGGTATAGTCCCAGCTGCTTGAAAATCGGGCAGGAGGATATCAAGTTTGAGGCTACTCAGGGCTAATCTAAGCATTTTAGCAAGACCCTGTATCTAAATAAAATTTTACAAAGGGCTAGCAATCTAGCTCAGTGTGGCATGCATGAGGTTCAGTGTCCAGTACTAACTGGATGGGTGGTGGGTGGATGGATAGATACAGGAAGGAAAGAAAGAGAGAGAAAGAAAGAATGAATTAGAAAAGGCAGAATTAGACCATGTTATGGGGCCACAGGAGAAGTTACAATAAGATAGAAGTGTCTTGGACCTGATAGGTCATTAGAATTACAAGTTTCAGGTGAATGGTTTAGATGGAAGGCAAGCGTTAAGGGATGGAGCTGGCTTGGACTAAGCAGCAGTTTTGGTGGTGTCAGTCAGTGACAGCCATGAGGGAGAAAACTGGGAGGACTGACTTAACTGTGAGGACTGACTTCTAGGGCCTTGTTTCTAAAAATCTTGGAATATAGGAGAGCAATTCCCAGGAAAAAAGTAGCTGTAGTGCCTGCGGGCTGTATCACAATTGTAGCATAAGTTGAAGGCCTGAGGCAGGGAGGGAGCTCAGAGAGATCTGTGAAGAAGCAGAGTTGGATGCTAAGTTGTGTAGTTTGCCAAGACCCACATGACATCCAGAGCCGAGGTGCAACAACTGAAGGACCTTTCAGTGCTCCCAGGTAAGGAGCCCTCAGCTTGAGGCAGAGTGCACAGCTGATCCCTGCCTGCCCAGTCAGACATGGTACTGACTGCCATTTAGTTCCAAAAATGTTAGAACCAATTGCTAAAGTTCTTATAAAAACAGGCTAAAATTCCAGTGTTTTATGGGATTCCTTCCCTCCCTCCTTTTCCAAGTTTAACTCTACTAGATTGATTTGATTGGTTATCCTGTTTGAACAACAGCTTCCTGGGCTTATCTGTCTGCTCTGAGTTTTCCCCATACCTGACCTGGACATATTCCTTTGTCAGCTGGAATAATGAACAGGTACAGAGCCCCATTCTGTTCAGGGAGCTCACAGAACTGAGAATGGTGTGAGCAGGAGAGAGGCAAGCAGCATCCCCTGTGTAACAAAAGGTTTGTACAGATATAAGCACGAGTGCACTAGATGGAAGCTGAGGCAGAACAGGATAGAACTTGATGAAATGAGGCTCCTTGCTCTAGGATAGTTGAGCCCATGTCTCCTACCCTGCCAGTTTTGTCTGATGGGGTCTTTGCCCATGTGTTTCCATCCTTAGGTCCTGCTGAAGAACCACCTCCTAACATACCACAGCCTCCCCCGGAGCCACCAGCTGGACCTCCAGACCCTCCCCCACGCCTGGATGAGCGCCCCTCTTCTCCTATTCCTCTCCTACCCCCACCCAAGAAACGCCGGAAAACTGTTTCCTTCTCTGCTACAGAGGAGGCACCAGTCCCAGAACCTTCCACAGCCTCTCCACTGCAGGCCAAGTCTCCTGGTCCAGTCTCTCGAAAAGTTCCCCGGGTTGTAGAGCGGACCATTCGTAACCTACCCCTGGACCATGCATCTCTGGTCAAGAGTTGGCCTGAGGAGGTGGCCCGAGGGGGTAGGAATCGAGCTGGAGGTCGTGTCCGCTCTACTGAGGAAGAAGAGGCCACTGAGTCAGGGACAGAAGTAGACTTGGCAGTACTGGCTGACCTAGCCCTGACCCCAGCTCGTCGTGGGTTGGCTGCCATACCCACTGGTGACGACTCAGAGGCCACAGAGACCTCAGATGAGGCTGAGCGCCCAAGCCCTCTACTCAGCCACATTCTCTTAGAACACAACTATGCCCTAGCCATCAAGCCCCCGCCTACCACACCAGCACCTCGGCCCCTGGAGCCAGCTCCTGCCCTTGCTGCACTCTTCAGTTCTCCAGCTGATGAGGTCTTGGAGGCCCCTGAGGTGGTGGTGGCTGAGGCAGAAGAGCCAAAGCAACCTCTGCAGCAGCAGCAGCATCCAGAGCAGGAAGGAGAGGATGAGGAAGAAGATGAAGAAGAGGAGTCCGAGTCTTCAGAGAGCAGCAGCAGCAGCAGTAGCAGTGATGAGGAAGGGGCAATCAGGAGGCGCAGCCTCCGCTCCCACACTCGAAGAAGGCGGCCACCACTCCCACCCCCACCCCCACCGCCTCCTTCCTTTGAGCCAAGGAGTGAATTTGAGCAAATGACCATCTTATATGATATTTGGAACTCAGGCCTGGACTTAGAAGACATGAGCTATTTGCGACTCACATATGAGCGGCTGCTGCAGCAAACCAGTGGCGCTGACTGGCTTAATGACACCCACTGGGTCCATCACACAAATATCCTGAGCCACAGAGCCCATTTTATTTGAACCCTTGAGTAAGACACGGGGCTGAGGCTTTCCTTGGGGTCATGTGGCTAGAAATGTTATCCTCAGGTCATTCCTAGGGCTGCACTGGCCTCCTGTCTATATTACTTACTGTGTCTTGCTTAGCCTTGGGGTTCTCCAGCTGCCAGCTGTCTTTCCCCTCTGCCTTGTGTCTCTTCTGATAGAAAGGTAAGGTCTAGACTTGCCTTCTCCAGTCTCCCATTGCCATCAGACAAGCAACCCTGTGGATAGGGCCTGGGTTGGACAGGAGGTGTGGGCCCCGAGAGACTGGCCAGTGAGGAACCTGTTCTTTTCCTTAACACCCTGCACTCACCAACCTAAGCACTCCAAAGCGCAAACGTCGGCCCCAAGATGGGCCCCGGGAGCATCAGACAGGCTCTGCACGCAGTGAAGGTTACTACCCCATCAGCAAGAAGGAGAAAGACAAATACTTGGATGTGTGCCCTGTCTCAGCCCGGCAGCCGGAAGGTGTAGACACTCAGGTAGCCCTACTATGAGTCCTCCCTAGTTTACTACCTCCTTTCTGTCCTTCAAACTATCACCACCTCCTTGTCTTGCTCACAGGGGACTAATCGGGTACTTTCTGAGCGGCGGTCAGAGCAGCGGCGGTTACTAAGCGCTATTGGCACTTCAGCCATCATGGATAGTGATCTGCTAAAGCTAAATCAGCTCAAGGTCAGGAGGGGAAACTGGAAGAGGGAGGAGACCCAGTGAAAAAAACTACAGCAAGGAGAGTTGTCCCTGTGGGATTCTTTGAAACAAGGAGGGCTGAAGGGAAGGGACGGGAAGGTGCAAATTTGCAGGAGCATCCAGCAGTTAAAGCTACCTTCTGTCCCCTAGTTCCGGAAGAAGAAACTCCGATTTGGCCGGAGCCGTATCCATGAGTGGGGTCTGTTTGCCATGGAACCCATTGCAGCTGACGAGATGGTGATAGAATATGTTGGCCAGAACATCCGCCAGGTGAGGTTCCACTCCCAGCACCAGGCCAGTTGCTGACTGGACAATAGCACGGCATTTCACCCTACCTCATCTGTTCCTGCCAGACCCTGTGGGTCACCCTCCCACCCTGGTGTCTCCAGCTCAGTGGCCTTTCTAGTTGGACTGGATTATTAATAGTGAAACCCAATGCCACATTTTTTTTTATTAATCATTCCATTCATTTACATCTCAAACGATATCCCACTTCCCGGTTACCCCCTCTACCACACACCTCTCCCCCAAATGCCACAATTTTATAATGGTGATATTTTGTATAGAGCCTCCCTCGTTGCTACCACTGCCACTCCCCCAGGGAACACTGAACAGCAATGATATTAAAAGATGGTGTTTGATACTAGAGGGTGATAGGTATTGTGGGGACCTGGAACCTCCCAGAGAGCTAAAGGGTAATGAATTCCCAGGGCAGTTGGATGTGTGTGTTCTTGTTCCTGGGATACTATGTCCAAAGGCTCAGAAGCTACAGTCCCTTAGGATAAGGCCAAAACATCTGTTCAGGCAACCTAGTCAGGGCCAGTGACGGGTATGAGCCTGGAAAAGTGGCCTTGTGGATGGAGAATGGCTCGGAAGCTCTGCAAGCAAGGAGCTGGCCTGTGAGGAAAGGAGTTCATGTGGGCTGGCCTCAGTGGGACATAATGGCAAATCAGAGCCAAGGTATGGATGAGATAGTGGCAGCAGAGGTGACAGGGATCTAGCCTGTGGGTTCAAAGTAGTTGTCAGCCAGGTAGTTGGCTGTGAGGGGTAAAAATAAGGTGGTGAGGCCTTCTCTGGCCATCCCCATTAACCTCTAAGAATGTGGTTGAGCAGAAGGAACAGAAGTGTGATCAAGATTTGTTCCTGCGCATACGTGAGGCTCAGGGCTCTGCAAAGCGGTGAGGTCACCTAGTGAGAGTGTGGCAATTGCATTAACCGATTTCCTAGGAGTAGCAGCCCCTTACAGAACAAGGCCTTTGTCCTGGCACAGACCATCTGCCATCTGCTCTCACCAGCTGCCCAGTAGGTGCCTATATAGGAAGGCTAGTCCTAGGAAAGATTCAATTCAAGGCATGGTCACTGCCGTTTCAGAAGCTGCCCCGGGCCCACAGCATGCTAGGGGCTCTACTATGGCCACACGGTTCTCAGAAGAGCCAGTGCTGGTTTCCCCAGAGTCCCTAGATTGGGTGGAAGCAGGTAGACCTGGATGCAGGCCCAATCAGCATGACCCCAAGGGCTTGTGGCTTGGCCAGAGGGGAGCAGGTCTAGCCCGTGCAGTGGCTGGAGTCTCAGTGATGTGTGTCTATCCCCTCAGATGGTAGCAGACATGCGGGAGAAGCGCTATGTTCAGGAGGGCATTGGCAGCAGCTACCTTTTCCGGGTGGATCACGACACCATCATTGATGCCACCAAGTGTGGCAATCTTGCCAGGTTCATCAACCACTGCTGCACGGTGCGCTCAGGGCTGGGCCGGCCAGGGCTGGGCAGGGCTGGGCAGGGCTGGGCAGGGGGGAGGTGGGGTTGTGGCTCACACTGTCCCTCCTGCAGCCCAACTGCTATGCTAAGGTGATCACCATTGAGTCTCAGAAGAAGATCGTGATCTACTCAAAGCAGCCCATTGGCGTGGATGAGGAGATCACCTATGACTACAAGTTCCCACTAGAAGACAACAAGATTCCATGTCTGTGTGGCACTGAAAGCTGCCGTGGCTCCCTCAACTGAGGTGGGGCAGGACCGGTGCCCTCACCCCTATTTATTCCCCCTTGGTGCCCTAAGCTCCCAGCACCCCCAGCCTTATTGGGCTCAGCAGGGCCCACTGCCCCCACCTCCACATGTGGGATAGGGAGCCCTGAGTCCAGCAAGGGAGCCTCAGTCCTTTGAGGTTAACTTCTGCCTTCCCTATACCCCATGCCCAACCGCCCTCTTAATTTTTTTTTCTTTGCGAAGAAGAAGCTGTAAATGTTTTGTAGCTGCCAGCAGCTGTTTCCTGTGGAAACCTGGGGTACCAGCCTGTATAGATGCTATTCTTGGGGGCTGCATAGCCCTTTGCTTCATGTTAATGGGGACTTCCCCTTCTGCCCTATGTGCACCCCTCCCCAGTTTAGGGGTCTCTGGGGCAGTGGCCATGTTCTCCCCCTGGGGGGGCCTTTGGCCCCTAGTCCTGGGAACTCTGTGCCTGGAACCCTGCCTCATCTGTTCCTGCCAGACCCTGTGGGTCACCCTCCCACCCTGGTGTCTCAGGGCTCTGGCTCAGTAGGCCAGGATGGTGGGGGGCAGGCCCTTCTTGTTGGGCTGGACTGTACATAGTGTTAATAGTGAAACCCAACACCACATTTTTATAATTGTGATTAAACTTTATTGTACAAAAATGCCTGGTCAGTATCTTTGGGAAGAGCAGATTGGGGGATGCAAGTTGACACTGGGTGAAGCAAAGAGAGGAAAAATGATGGCCTGGAGTTTGGGTGAATCAACCTGCAGACACAGTGCTGCTCTGGACCAACCACCTAATAGGCTGCAACAACCATGCCACTATCACCATGGACGCCAGCCAGAGTTATATAAGATCAGGTTTACCTCACTCTTCCTCCCCAGAACCACAGCGGGTGGTTCTATTGGGAAACCCACAGGAGGGAAGGACCAAGGTTACATAGCAGTGATGAGGTACCCTGTCTGCTCTACCCCACTATCCCTAAATACTTCACATTACCAAGTGGGCAGGTGCCCCTGGAGGGTGGACTGGCCACCAGGGGGCACTCTGGCAAGAGAATTCCCTCCAAACTGCCTTGCCCGCCCCTAGGGGTGGAGGCTGGCTGGTCTCCTTCCTGGAATGAGCCAGGAGGGAGGAGCGAGCGGAAGGAAGGAAGCCTGTGTGCATCTAGCTGGTCCACCAGTCCAGGACACAACATCTCCCAGTGGCCAGTTTGGGCGCCCTGGGACTTCCTACAGGTAGGCAGAGGTGGTACTGAGGCCCGGCTGGCTCTTCTCTTACTTGTTCTGAACCCTTCCAACCTCCCTGTCCAACTCCTTGCTTTCTCTGCCTATCCTTGCTATCTTTGCCTATCTAGTCATTTTTTCCATCTGTCTCAGTCCCTAATCCCTTTCTGTGTCCAATTCTAGTGACTCAGCAGTTAGGGTCAGAGGGCAGGGAGCCTTAGTGCTACAAGCACAGGAAACGAACCCACAGCTACTGCTCAGCCTCTCCACCCACCCACTGCTCCCACCTAATAGCTCTCTTCTAGGAACAGTGGAGCAGCTGGGCAGGCAATTCTAGTGAGCTAAATTCTCTTCCCACAGCTGGCCATGGCAGACTCTGCACAGGTGCCAGCACTGGTATACCTGGTCACAGGTGGCTGTGGCTTCCTGGGGGAGCATATTGTTCGAATGCTGCTGGAGTGGGAGCCCAGGCTCCGGGAGCTGCGTGTCTTTGACCTGCACCTGAGTTCTTGGCTGGAGGAGCTGAAAACAGGTGACTGGAGTGAGGCAGTGAGGAGGAGGGAGGTCCCATCCCTTCCCAAACTGGGATACCTCAGCTTGTGGAAAAGATGATTTCTGTGTTTGTTCTCCACCCCACACAGGGTGAGTCATTGGTTCACGTGGCTCCCAGGGTATATGCAGGCCAAACTCAGCAGCTGGCTAAGACTCCAGCCCTGACACTGCCTCGCATCTCTCCACCAGGGCCTGTGCAGGTGACTGCCATCCAGGGGGATGTGACTCAGGCCCACGAGGTGGCAGCAGCCATGGCTGGATCTCATGTGGTCATCCATACAGCTGGGCTGGTAGATGTGTTTGGGAAGGCCAGTCCAGAGACCATCCACAAAGTCAATGTGCAGGGTGAGGTGCTACCTACCTGTTAATCCCCAGTGTGTGGCCTGACTCTGGCCAGTGATTTTTATGCAAGGACCTGCCTGTCCTTTTGATAACCTTGTCCATTCATTGCTGTCCCACCCTGTCCTGACCTGAGGTGGTTCCCCTTGGACACTGGGTGGGGTGGAAGGAAATCAAGAGGCAGGAAGACACAGCTTGCATCTGACCCTTCCCTTCACAGGCACACAGAATGTGATTGACGCTTGTGTGCAGACCGGGACTCGGCTCCTGGTCTACACGAGTAGCATGGAAGTGGTAGGGCCTAATGTCAAGGGCCACCCCTTCTACAGGTGAGCTTAGCCCCACGTAATCTCAGAGCCCCCTTTTCCCTCCAGCACTGATCTTTTCTCTCCCCCACTCTAGGGGCAATGAAGACACCCCATATGAGGCCATCCACAGGCATCCCTACCCATGTAGCAAGGCCCTCGCTGAGCAGTTGGTCCTCGAGGCCAATGGAAGGAAGGTACACAGCAAAGACTGGGGTGCAGAGGCAGAGCCCGACTCCCAGGCTGCTTTGCACCCATCTCCAGCCATAGTGGGGAGGGTGGGCACATCTTCCAACATCTCCCTCTGCCACCAGGTCAATGGAGGGCTACCCCTGGTGACATGTGCCCTTCGACCCACGGGCATTTATGGTGAAGGTCATCAGGTCATGAGAGACTTCTATCACCAGGGACTGCGCTTTGGAGGTCGGCTGTTTCGGGCCATCCCAGCTTCCGTGGAGCATGGTCGGGTCTACGTTGGTAAGGACAGGGAAAGGCAAGGGGAAGGCAGGGCGAGAGGACTGGCTCTGAAGGCGGCAGAGGCACGAGTGTATGCCTGGCCCCACGAGGGCAGGCAGACAGTGACTCAGGCAGACGGTGGGCATGTGGGCATTTTCTGCATGAGTTGTAAAGGAAAAAGTATCCACAGCAGTCGGGAGGGCCGACATAAAAACATGTCCTAGGTTCTGCCAAACACTGAAGCAATGGGAGCAACAGCTCCGCTGGGAAAGGGGTAGCATCTACATGGGAACCAAGTAGCTTCAGGACACCCAGGAGGGCTATGGCTACAGGGCCTTGGAAAGAGGCAACCTTGACTCTAGAGAGGTGTGGGCAAAATCTACATGGGGCAGACTAGAGGACTGGACCAAGGCCAGCTTCTCTCCCTCCTTCCCTACTGGTAGGCAATGTGGCTTGGATGCATATACTGGTGGCCCGAGAGCTGGAGCAGCGGGCAGCACTCATGGGTGGCCAGGTGTATTTCTGCTATGATAAGTCACCTTATAAAAGCTACGAGGACTTCAACATGGAGTTTCTGAGTCCCTGTGGACTTCGGCTGATAGGCACCCACCCACTGCTGCCCTACTGGCTACTGGTGCTGCTGGCTGCCCTCAACGCTCTGCTGCAGTGGCTGCTTCGGCCGCTGGTGCTGTACACACCCCTGCTGAATCCCTACACTCTGGCTGTGGCCAACACCACCTTTACTGTCAGCACCAACAAGGCACAGCGCCATTTCGGCTACAAGCCCCTCTTCTCATGGGAAGAGAGCAGGGCCCGCACCATTCACTGGGTGCAGGCCATGGAGGGTTCCGCCTGGTGATGGCAGGGCCAGGAACTGGAGACCACTGTGGCACACTCCAGGTCCTGAGCCCCCAAAAGCCTGGACGGAGAGAAATGGCTACCTTTTGAAGCTGCTGACTCTGCTAGACACATCAGGACTGTGCTATGGACCCTGCCACGTCTGTGCCTGGTTCATATCCCAGTCTCCAAGTTCTAGGACAGAGTCTGGGTGCAGGCCTATCTTTGGTGCCAACTCGGGCCTGCCAGCTAGTTGGCAAAAACTGATTCCTGAATGGTCTCACTACCCCTTCCTGTTTCTAGTTTCTCAAGCAGGGAGGGACAGAGACTCCAGAGGTCTCTTGCTGGCCTGCTTACTCCAGGTACCATTTTCAGACCTGGCTCCTGCCACATCTGGTTCTCCATTTTCTTTTCTTTTTTTTTTTCTTTTTCTTTTTTTTTTATTTTTTTCGGAGCTGGGGACCGAACCCAGGGCCTTGCGCTTGCTAGGCAAGCGCTCTACCACTGAGCTAAATCGTTTTCTTAAGTGTATCTCTTTTAGACATTTTTCTTTTAATTTGCTTTAAAGAAAACTGAAGGAATGAATGGTTTTCCATGTCTTGCCTTCTTAACAAATTCAGCTATGATATTGTTAGCTTCCTCCCTGAGGATGCCAACCTGTATCTGGCCACACCTGGATTAAAATCCTTTGCCAAGTCTGTGTCTGCTTGTTCCCCGACCCATTCACCCAAGCGCCTTCCCTCCCCACGGCGCCTGTCCCATGCGAGGACAGAAGGAACGGAGCACACAGCAAACCCGCTGTTGGATTAGTTGCTATTTCTCCCGTCCCACCAGGCCCAACCCGGCCCAGGATGGGGTTCGGGGGCACTGGGGACAGGACATGCAGGTCTGGGGCAGGGGGTCAGAATTTCCTGTATTTTATCCATTTGCAACTTGGTCACCAATAGAGAGAAATAAGACTCTGAGGGCTAACAGGAGGGTGGCCAGGCTCGGGCCCCCAGCTAGGCCCCAGGAGTCCTGTCCCCTCAGGGGAGGGGAGGAAGAGAGTTCTAGAAACCAATGGAGAAAAAGAGAAGGGGGCAGGGGCTCATGTCAGCAAACATGGCTACATCACATGACACGCCAGCGACACAGAAACACACCAACGCACACAGCTGCACAGCAGGGCGTGGGGAAAGGCTAGGTGGGGGAGAAGGGAGCTAGGGGCCGACCATCTTGTCCTCTGTTGGGTAGGTAGGGCAGGGCGAGTGCATAGAACACACATGTGTACACGCTCAAGGTATGACGGGAGCATGATGACCCATGGGCACATGAGATGGACACGCAGTGTGCTTTGTAAGAGGCAAGGAAAGGGAGAATGGAAGCATTGAGTCCTGGCTTGGGCCTGGGACCACCAAGGGAGTATAATTGGGCTTGATGGTTTGGGGTGTGTGGAGGGCACGCAGCACACATCTGAGAACATGCAACAGACACCAGCCCCCAGACAACCATCCAGGATACACATGTGGACAGCAGTCAACGAACATGTCCATCGTGTGAGGTGTGGGTCTTAGAAAGCTGGGTTACAGCAGACTCTCAGGGACGGCTCATCTGTTTGAGGCTCAGTGGTGGGCAGCTGTGGGCCCAGTGCCATTCAAAGAGGCAGGAGCAGCATGCCAGCCACAGCCCTGTCCTTGTGAACACCATGACTGGGGTGTCAGGGAGGCTGCTAGAAACATCTGAGTTAATGGGAGTTCTGGCTGGGCTGAAAGAAGAAGGGAACTAGATCCTGGGGCCTCCTCTGACATCTCCAAAGAAGCCAAGGTGGGGGCAGGAGGTGCTGGGCCCTGCAGCAGAATATTCTGGAATGGACAGGCAGCCTCCTTCCTCAGCACAGCTAATCTAGGGGTTACATACATGTGGACACACACACACACACACACACACACACACACACACACACACACACCCCAGGTGGACAGGCAGGGAAGAGATCAGTTGTCAGAGCTGGCTCAGAAGAGTCTTGTTATCTGGAAGTCACATTTGCAGGGTCACTCCCTTCAGCCCGAGTTCCGCACGCACTTGTGTACACATACACTTCATGTGGCTACCCTACTCCGGAGCAGACACACGCACCTCTGTATATCACCTCCATATTCATAGGACTTCTAGCTCTGTCCTTATCCCATTTACCTCCTGCCTGCTCTCAAGAGCTCATAACCTACACAATGTAAGACTTCCTTCATTCCTCACTGCCAGAGAACAGTCCCTGTCTCACCTTCCTGTCACTCAGCTGTGGTTGGGGCCATGGAGGATGTTTCAGCAGAAGACATCTCCAAGGGACAGGTTCAAGGATGGCCCTAAGTGACCATTCAGGTATCTGTGAAATCCAGTTGCTCAAACACAAGTTTTTTGAGAAAGTTCAAAGCATCAGCTGGGGCAGTGGGAGGATCAGTAGTTTCTAAGGTGAGTTTGAGAGGCAGGAGGGGAAATACCTGTCATGGGCAGCCCTGACCTCTTGCTTCATCAGTCCTACCATACCCCTCCAGGAGGCCATCATATACAGATGGGTGTGGTCCTTGGGGGGCACTATGCTGCTTATGTGTGAGGCCCCAGCTCCTATGTGTGGCCACCTTTCTGGAACTTCCTGGGCCTCCGCAGTCATGGGCACACTCGTGTACTAGCTGTCCAAGGCTCAGTTCTGCTGTCAGGCAGAAACAGAAAGGTAAGAATGTGCTTCCCCGTCAGATGGTCTGATGAGGCAGGAAGCTCCACTCATACTTCTGAGGAGCAGTGTGTGTGGCTTGTGTTTTGAGGAGATGGAGAGGGAACCTGGATGAGGGCATAGCCTTAAAGGTGTGTGTGTGTGTGTGTGTGTGATATACAGAAGCAGGAACACAGTATGTAAAGTCCCTAAGGATGCGCACACGCACACATACAGTCATATCTGAGACAGCTTAGAGACAGATATCTGTACCCACCCAAAACTAATGTCTGGTTCACAGCGTGGAGGGCTCTGTCTGAGGAGAAAACTATCAATACTTACACACACACACACACACACACACACACACACACACACACACACACACACATCTTGTACAGAAGCCCTTTACATCATTTGTTGAGGAAAATACACATTCATACAAACTACGCCAGTTGTTTATCACTTACACACATAGGCTTCCAGTTGCCTCCCCTGAACTTCAAGACCCAACACACACACACACACATACACACACACACACACACACACACACACACACACAGAGACAGAGACAGAGACAGAGACTGAGGGACAGAGAGACAGAGAGAGAGGCTGAGAGAGAGAATCCTCAGGACATGATGTGACCCCTGGCAGTAACCAAGCCAGGAAAGTTTGTTCTACATCACAAAAGATGTGTGGCATGGTCACCGGGCCACCCTGGATCCTCTGAGAATGTAAATTATCCTCACATATGCCTCCCACTCCAAATGTAACAGATAGGAGAGAAGGTGGAGGAAATGCTTTGGGTTTTCACATTCACAAAACTCCATGTACATACATTGTATGGGCACAGATCTACACACACACACACACACACACACACACACACACACACACACATACACACCATGTCTATTCACACAGAACAGGTTGGGCCATGGTAGGCTGCTACAGTCAGCACAGCAACCGGCTAGAGAGGGAAGTTCAGACCACACAGGATGAAGGTGGCAGCAAGAAGAGGTTCAGGGCATCTACATACATCTACACAAGTACACACACGCTGGGGTGTCCACACGTCTTGAGCATGTGCCCTCGGCATGCATGTTGGTGTGCATGTGTGATCACGCCTGCTGCTATCTATGTGCGGCAAGGTGGAGGGGGATCCATGGCAAGGTGAGAGCCAGGGACTCCAGGGTCTGCGTGAGGGTGAGAGAGGCTGGAACTGCCTGGGTCTGTTTTGGGAGTGAGCTTGGAGCAGGGGAAAGAGTGAAAGGGTGGTGGGGGTATTGCTCCCGATGTGTGGGGAGGGTCCTGGGGAAGAGAAGGGTAGGGGCCTACAAGCCCAGTGTCCCCCCAATAGATGACGCCAAGACCACCCCCAGCACCACACAGCAAATGATGATCATAATTTTCTTCTGCAGGTAGAAAGATAAGAGAGAGAGGGAGAGGAAGAGGGAAAGAGAGGGACAGGAAGAGAGGTAGACAGACAAATGAAGGGAGAGTTGGGATGTGGGACATGAGGAAAAAGAGGGGAGAGAAAACAGAAACAGGAAGCAGTCAGAGCCGTAGATAAGGCCTCTCGCCCATTTCATAACTGCCACACCCCACCCACTGATCTAGCCTGCCTCCCCCTGCATCAGGCAACCTCCGCTGGCTTACCCTCCTGGCCTTGCTCTGATATTTCACAGCTTTCTTGGTGTCGGACACGGCTCGCTCCACGTAGTCCACAGAATGTTCCACATTGTACTCAATTCGGTCGATCATCTCACCCTGCACACAGAGGAAAGTGAGGAGGGACGGAGAGCTGTCAAAAGCAGCCTTGGGTCTTGGGGAGGCTCCCGACCGGCCGGTGTGGCAGGGCCTGTACCTGGCTCTCCACGAGCATGGCCATGTCCACAAACATGTCGTGCAGCTCTCGGATGCTGGTTTCCAGTTTGATGATCTCATTGTGCCTTGTCTCTATCTCATTCAGGGCTTGCTTTGTCATCTGCGAGTCCATTTTGATCTGAGGTGATGGGAGGAAGATAGGGCAGTGGTCACCCTCTGCTGTGGTAACAGCTTTAGTTTAACAGGGGGCTTGGGTTCAAATCCTTGTGCAGTGACAATTTGGGGATTTTTGTTTCTTTAAAACAAAACGAAACACAGGGATATCATAAGAGCATGTCTTCGGGGTTGGGGATTTAGCTCAGCGGTAGAGTGCTTGCCTAGCGAGCTGCTACTCCGCAGGAAGTGGTCTAACAATGATGCTACCCCTTTCGCCTCCATCCTACTTTCTCTCCTAGTGTTAGGGTGTTGAAAAGGTGGAAGAAAGAAGAACCCCCAAAGTAGCAACACTGGGCAAATACATCCTTGGGCAAACTACTGACCCTCTTCTGGGCTTTGCTGGACCAGCTAGAAAATACAGGTCCCGGTAAGCAGCTACCTCAAGAGACTATTGGGAAACTGAACGCTTTGTCTGTGGAGCTTCGATTGGTTCCTGGAACACCTTAGCCATCAAAGAGAAGTTTGCGAATTACAAGAAAAAAGCTAATATAGAACCCACGACCTTGCTCCAGGGCACACAGCAAGCCCAGGGAAGAGAGATGGTCAAAAGCTGACAGGGTGATGTGGGAGATACAGCAGGTAGGAAAGAAGCAACAGATAGGGAGGCTCGGATGAGAAGGCAGCGTGTCCACAAGTCAACAGGGGCCTTCATGAGATGAGGCAGGGGATAAATAAGAAAAAAAAAAAAAATGCACCACGGGCCTCAAGAACAGGAGCAGAAATTCCAGCTCTCGGCTACAGTGTCCCTCAGCCCCTGACGTGGGCTGTTGGTCACCACTGAGCTTAGACTACAGTAGGCAGTCACTTTCCTCTAACACCGGCCAGTAACCCCTATCACCACAGGCCACACACCGCCACTCTGGCAGCCAAAGCGGCCTTCCATTCTGCCATATTCCCTGCCCATACCGTAAGAGCTAAGGTCATCTGCTAGCTCCCTGCAAGTGTCCCTTACCCTTTCCGTGTCATTACTGCTCCTTTCCAACAGCACCTAAATGCTCACTTGTCTTTTTTACTTTAGATGTTTAAATGTGTGTTCTCAAATGTGAATTCAAGTGCCCACACAGGTTGGAGGAATTGGATGCCCCTGGAGCTGGAGTTACAGGAAGTTGTGAGCCCCTGACATGGGTGCTAGGAACTGAGCTTGGGTGCCTAGCATGTCCTGTTGTCTCTTAAGGTGTGTCTCACTGACATCTATTGACATCTTCCTTGACTCTAGTATTAAGAACCTCTGCAGGCAACACCCAGGTCCCATCTGCAGTTTCCTCAGCCCTCACCAGGCTCCTAACTACTGGCATTGTTATGAAACAAGTGAGTTTCACAAAGATAGTTTCCACTCCCACAATGGAGTGCCAGGGGACAAAGGTCAACTCTTTTTTTTTTGTTTTGTTTTGTTTTGTTTTGTTTTGTTTTGTTTTGTTTTGTTTTTCCTTATAGTCATGGCTTTACTGAAACTTGCTGTGTAGACTAGGCTGGCCTTGAACTCACAAAGATCCTCCTGTCTCTGCTTCCCAAGTGCTGGGATTAAAGGCATGCGCTACACCTGGGCAGAGGTCAACTGTTTCCCACTAAAGTAAGACCTCTTGGAGTCACCCATCAAGCTTCTTTCCAGTTTCACACAAAAAGACAGATGGTCTGAGGAGAGCTGTATTCGGAGGAGGAGAATCTAACTGGCCTACAGCCTATCTACCTGGCTTAACTGAACAAAATAAACTGTTCAAATACTGGCTTACTGCAAACTGTTAAGCAATCACGAAGATTGCTTTATACCTGGTTCGCACTGCTTTCCCAAAGTCATCTGGCCACCGGGGCAGAAATGGAGGCAGGACTGGGCAGGCCAAGAAAAAAGTCCACAAGGAAAAAGGAGAATGTGGGTTTGGGGAAAGCCCGCCCACTCATCATATATGACAGGACCAGGCAGTGTGGAAAACTTAGGGCAAACAACAGCAAAGCCTTCAAAAGCGAGTTGCAGGGGAGTGGGCTGTGGGTCATTGTCCGGTACCACACTGAAGAACTCTGACTCATATATTACACTGTGGAGTTAAGTTCTTAGCAAATCCGTTCACCTTTTGGCCCAATATTCCTCTTCTGTGAAATGGGTTTCCTCTGAGATTGTGGGGAAGAGTAAATGAAAATGGTCATAGTGATGGATGCCTGTAATTTCAGCTGAGGCAGGAGTATTGGGAGTTTGAAACAAGCCTGGGGCACCTAGCATGATCCTGTCTCAAAACCCAAAATGGAACCCTGCAAGTGTGTAACACCTGGCACACCACTACTGACCATTTTTAGGTCCCTTCCTCCTGCCCTGCCCCCATGGAATCTTCCAGTTCTTGGTCCAAGCTGTTGGAGATTCCAGGGTGGACAAGGAGGAGGGACAAGGTTTACCCAACAGACCCGGACCCCACCCGGGAGGGAGCTCACGTCGTCCGTGAAGATGGCCAGCTTCCCGCTTTCCAACATGTCTTCCAGCTCTTCGTTGGTAGTAGTCCTGCCAGCTGTGTGGAGAAAGGACCTCCTGCTCAGTAAGTGGGCCTAAGGAAGAAGGGGGCAGGACCCCAGGACCCACCCTCCCACTAGGCTGAGGCCGGGAATCAGCTCCAGAGAGGAGCCACCAGGAGGGGGCCTGGCAAGTTCTGGGGCTTTGGGAAAGGGAGGGGCACACTCACTGATCTCCAGCTGCCTCTGGATACGGTCCTTGCAGCGGTCCCGGTACTTAGACTGAGTTGCATTATATTCGGTCATTACCTCCACGAACTTCCGTGAGAGTGTGGAGTGCTAGGGAAATCAGGGGAAGTCACAGCAGTACATCAGGGACACAAGATCCAGAAGGCTGCAGCACCACTCTCCCACATAGATTCAGAACCCTAGTCCCCATCCTTCATCTGTCGGCTGGGCCCCTGCTCCATAAGCCTACCTGGGTCTTACGGATACGCAGGTCTGCAGAAGAACGATTCAACCCCTCTTCCTGCTCAATGCTCTGCTCGATCGCTGCAGAGAAAAGGCAATAACAAGCTGGAGACCCGAGGCTGGTGTGGGGGATCTGGGTCTGGGGCGTGGGAAGAGACAGGCTCCAGGTCTGAGAAGAGGCACCATGTCCAGTAAAAGCTTTGGTGAGGTTTCTTTGCAGACTGCCAAGTGCACAAGCTAGGGTTTGAGGGGGTTCCCTAAGGCAGGTAGAGAGAGTCAAAAGGTCACCAGACAGAAGGTTTGTTCTGTTGGAAGGATTTTTGCCTTGGAAAGAACCCAAGCCCACAAGGGAATAAAGCTGCCAGTCCACTAGAGAGGACCGCCCCAAATAATGTTCAGTTCCTCTCACCTCTGAACAAGAAGCAAAACCCACCAGCTATTTTTTTTTTCTTTTAAAGACGAGATGTTATTACATTGTCTGGAACTCGTGGACTCAAAGACATTCCCGCCTCAGCTTGTCTTAGGGTTTTACTGCTGTGAACAGACACCATGACCAAGGACAACATTTAATTGGGGCTGGCTTACAGATTCAGAGGTTCAGTCCATAATCATCAAGGTGGGAACATGGCAGTATCCAGGCAGGCACGGTGCGGGAGAAGCTGAGTTCTATATCTTCATCTGAAGGATGAGGATCTTAAAGGCCACACCCACAGTGTCATGCCCAACAATGCCCTACCTACTAATCGTGCCCATTCCCTGGGCCAAGCAAATACAAACCACCACAGTGGCCATTCCGCTTACAGAGGGACGCTTTAACAGAGGACCTTTAGCTCCCCTCCCCTGCCTGTCCTGTGAGTATCCACTTCTTTTTTTTAATCTTAGTTTTTGTTTTGTTTTTGTTTGGTGGAGAACATTTCTCTGGGTAGTCTTGGCTGTCCTGGAACTCAGGCCTCTGCCTGCCCCCTGCAGCCCCGGCCAGTGCTAAGATTAAAGGCATGTGCCACCACCTCCCAGCTGAGTTCTCACTTCTAAAGGACGCTTTGACCTTCTTCTGGGCCATGTCTTCCTGGCGCCATCATTCAGATTTTCTGAGAAGAGCTTGCAGTAACAGCTTCTTCAAGTCACATCAGAAAATGCAACAGGGACAAATCCCCAGGCTGCTGAGACTTGTAAAGGCCTGTGGGCAGTCTCGAGTGCCACCTCTCTCTGTCCCACTGCCAGGGGGGAGGAATGGAGGTAGATGGGACCTCAAGGCTGTCCTGCGAGCAGAAGTGGGCACAGTGACTGAGTGCTATCTCTAGGTGTGCCAGCGGGAAGAGAGCACAGGCACACATGACCAGGGTCCAGGAGCCGGTTAGCCCTGCCTGGGCCTTATTATCAGGCCTGGGGCTAAGGCTAATGCAGGACAGAGGGGTCTTTTACAACTGCTGTGGGAACTCAGTAATACTGGCTGATATCTCACACCAGAAACTGGAGTTCCAATTCATGAGAGTTCAAGGTCACCCTGATGCCACCAACTGGAGGACGACTGCAAAGATGGAGTTTTTGTTTGTTTTTTTGTTTTGGGGTTGGTTTGTTGTTGTTTTGTTTGTTTGGTTGGTTGGTTTTTGCTTTGTTTTTTCTTGCTCGGTTTCTTAAACTACCTTCACTTTTTCTGTATTCTGTCTGGGCCCATTTCTGAACCCCTGACCACAAAGTTTTCTCGTGGACTTCTAGAAACCTCGTGGGTTTCTCGGGACCGATGGGTCTGAAGAAACTAAGGAATCCTGGACCAGTGACCTGCCTGCCTGTCTCACCCTTCCAAGTGCTGAAGCAAGCACTATGCCTGCCGCAGCCTGACTTTTATGGTGTCTGCTTGAGAATTTATCACCTTACAACCCTGGCTGCGCTGGAAGTCACTCTGGCCTCTGCTGAGACTAAAGGCATGTAGGGCACTGCTCTGTCAATTTGTATGTTTTATACTTGAGATTATTTTTTTAAAAAATTTTATGTGCATTGTGTTTTGCCTGCATGTGTGTCTATTGTGAAGGTGTCAGATTAGAACTTCAGACACTTGTGAACCTTCATGTGGGTGCTGAGAATTGAACCTAGGTCCTCTGGAAGCCAGTGTTTAACCACTGAGCTATCTCTCCAGCCCCTATATTTGAGATTCTTTTTTTTTTTTTTTTTTTTTTTTTTTTTTTTTTTTTGGTTCTTTTTTTTTCGGAGCTGGGGACCGAACCCAGGGCCTTGCGCTTCCTAGGTAAGCGCTCTACCACTGAGCTAAATCCCCAGCCCTATATTTGAGATTCTTGGTAAGACATCATCTGGAGAAAAAATACTTTGCAGTCAAGACTAGAAGAAAAAAGAAACTGTGTAATTTCTTCAGAATTCCCTTCTATACGGATGAGCAAACTGAGGACAGGAACCGTCTACAGTGAGTGGCACTAGATGCTGGGCTCCTCCACGCAGACTGTGTGAGCATGGCCCTCTGAGTATAAAGGGCTTGTTTTTATTGGTTAGCATTAGAGGTTCTCGCATGACCTCCTCATAAGTACAAAAGGACCGGAACCTTGTGTTTTCATCACCACGCTCAAGGTTAGTGGCCTTGGGGACAACTCTCCGTCCGCTCCCAAAAGCCCACCCAAAGCCTAGCAATGGGCCTTAGTGCTAGGGCCACTGTGGTAAATGCCCCACACTGCTGAATTACCAGGGCACATAAGTGGCTGCCCCTTAACGCTGCTATTCCCCTGGCACCAGCAGACAAGGAGGTTCCCAACCCACAATGCTTTGAGGGAAGGTGGTTATTAGCAGCACCCAAGTTCTTAAATTGGAGTGAATACATGAGCATTTGGCAAGGCCCTCCTGAAAGCGTGCCAGCCCCTGATGTCAGCCACACAGTCCAATCTGTCCTGAGCTGAGGATACTAATTCAGAAGCATTTGCTGAGCCCACCTACTGGGTGCTCCGTGTCGTGCTCAGAGCCTGCCCAGGACAAATGAGGACTGATCAAAATTAAAACCCCTTGGAAAAGTACATTTCCCTCGGTTTCCCCCCACTCCCGCTCCTTCCTGGATTCTTTGAAATAGAGTCTCACTACATAGCCCACACCATCCGGAACTCTCACTCTTCCTGAGTGCTGGGATTATAGGACCTCCCCACCGCGACTGGCTGGAAATCTGTGTTTTTCTGATTGATGGCTCTCAGGTGTAATTCAGACAGAAACCCTACCTGGCTCATTTCCCTGTCAAGTGTTTCCAAAGAATGTGGGCAAAGGTGGGCTTGTACATCTCTCAGTGTTCAGGACTCTGACCCCCAGAACCTTGTTTTGTCTGATCTAACGCAGGGCGGAGGCCTTTGTTCGCAGTGGCAGGGCTGTGTTCCTCACCTTTCAACTTGGACCGGACCTTGTTTGCCGTCTTTTTGATGTCTGCCGTGAGGTCCTCCAGCTCCTGTTTAGTCTCTGGGGGGAGGGCAAAGAGGGAAGTGAGAACCTGGATGGGGCCCCAGGCCCTGGGTTCCCCAGAAGCAGCACTCACTCTCATCGGGGTTGGGGGCAGCAAGAATGGCACTGTGCTGTTTCTTCACTTGCTCCACATCCTCGGACAGTTTCTCGATGCAGCCTCGGATCTCTTCCACCTGGGGCAGGAAATCAGTGACACCTCATCCAGGTTGGAGGGCCAGGTGAGACCTAGCCAGTGTTCAGTGAAATCGGCCAAACCCAGAAGGCCAAGGAGTGTGCAGGGACGACGGGATACAAAAGGCAAGGGAAGCTAGGGCAAAGGGCAAGGTTCCAGTCCAGGGCTATACAGGGAGCTCTACCTGCTCAAAGAACTCATCCATAAAGTGGTCTCGATCCACATGAACCACTTCCTCTTCATCGTCACTGTCTTTTGCCTGGAAGCAAAGCAAGGCCAGATCCATGAGCAGTCCCTACATACATATGGGTAGTATCAGTTCCTCACTCAGAAAAGGGATTTGGAGAAGGGATGGCAAGGACACCAAGACTCAGAACCAACACTGGATACCTTGTAGACCAATGTCCTAGATGCCAGTGTACCTTAAAGGAGTCAGTGAAAAGCATTCTCTGAGATCTGAACAGCCTCATCTGTTCAGTCTCCCTGGAAAAGAGACACTGCTGTTGACTGCTGGATATGGACAAATTTCAATACTTTAACACCAGCTAAATGTCAGCCTTGTGATGACACAGTCTGGGCTCCAAGAAGGATTCTAGAACGGTTTTCCAGAACTGTGAACCTCACTACCATCCCCTAGCAAAGCCTGCCCAGGTCTCCCCTTTCCCTGCCACAACCCAGACCATCCATTCCCCTCCCAAAGGTCACATCACTGCCAAGCTCCCAGTGGCTCAGGCCAAATTGAGCAAGCATAGCCAGGCCCAGTAAGGGCTGGCTGGGTCGTGTTAGCAGTCCTCTGACCCACTTCATCCCACACTCCCTCCTCCCACTGCACTGTCTCTTGGAGAGCCTCTTCCCCACGCTAGCCACCCACTTCTTTCCAATCCCTTCCAACCACACACCCACCAACTCTCTCTGACTCCGGATTTCCCAGTTGCAACCTGCAGCTGCTCAGTCCTCCACCCTCAGGGCTCAGAGACACAAAGGGATTCACCCACCCACACTGCCATCTCCGGGCAGACCAGTGACACAGACAGAAGAGCTGACACACACGCACACAGAAATAGGCCCCCCGACACCCACATCGAGCTGCACAGCCGCGCTGATAGTCACTGCACACAGACCCAGGCAGAGCTGTCTTGCTGACACGTGGACACACAGGGAGAGGAGGAGGGGGCTGCCTGCTCACCCAACATCTTTGAGCCCCACAACTGCACGTTTTCACCCAGAGTTGGGCGGAAGGCACAAGAGGGCTCCCCTGGGAACTGCATTCCTCTCTGCTTGGGACAGAATTCTCAGGGTAAAGTTGAGCTCAGCCATCAACAGGCATTAAGCCTGGAGCCCTAACCAGCCCCGGGTTCAGCCGGAATCTCAGACAGGTTGAGTCAGAGTTCAGACAGAATGGAGCCAAGAGAACCTGGATGAAACCGAGAGAGAAGCAGGACAGCAGCTGCCTGCGAGTGGAGCTGGGACCTGGAGGGAGAGCTGACCGGCTGGAGCAGATCACAGACAGACCTCATGAAAGTCAGACAGGCTAAGAAGGCACTGCTCTTGGCTCGGATGTATCTCGGTCTGTTCGGATTGAACCTAGACAGCCAGATGGGACTGAGATGTAACTAAGACACTAAGATCACTTTGGATCTGCAGAGTGGGGGCAGCCCTGAGACCAGCATGACCCAAGGAGACCTCCTGTGGCAGGCTAGAAAGTCACCTGCTTCTGCCCAGGTCTTCCTCAAACCAAACTCGAAGGTCTCAAAGACCCTGCTAGGATTTTTGGCTTCTCCAGCCTCAGGACGGACATGAGAAGATGTCGGCCCTGGAAGTCTATCAGAAGCGGGGCTCATCTCAGGATGCAACAGTTCTCACACTTGCTCTCCAGCTTCTCATCCTCCAGGGTCACAGTCTCCTGCTGACCTTCTCACCCTCCCACCCACCCTTGACCAGCTTCGCACAAGGCAAGGGAAACCTTTGCCAGTCTAGGTTCCTGGGAACCTGTCAAGGAGGTCCTTCCTAAAGTCTTATTTTAGTTTCGCCTGTTTTCAAAGCCTCTCCCCTTAGATTCTTCCTAGACTAGCCAGGCTACCTGTTTACTTGCCCTTGAGAGAGGAAAAAAGGAGAAGGGCCTAATTTGGTTGGCTAATAACTACAAAGAGAGCTGAGGCTCCGCTATGTGTACGAACTCGCTCACAGTCGTGATCCCTTTGATCCTCACAACCACAGCCCAGTGAGAAAAGCTGGGCAAACGCTGTTTCCATTTCATAGATGAAGGAGCACGGAGCCAGAGTGGGAAAAGGACAACGATTTGCCTGAGGGCACCAGCAGAATGGAACCAGGATGCCATAGTCTACTGACCCTAAGTCTGCTTCCCCAAAGGCTCCCTAGTCACTATTTACTTTGTGTTCCTCCCCTCCCCCCACCTCCCTCCCCATTACACCCCCCATCCTGCCCCACCAGCTCCTCCTGCTCAGGCCTCTGCATCCGGACAAGCCAACGTCACCTACCAGTGCCTCCTGCAAGCATCTCACATTCTTCACCAAAACTCTAGAGAGGGGCTGGAGCCATGGCTCAGCTGTTAAGAGTGTGTTGGTCTTGGAGAGGACCCAAGTTCAGTTCTCAGCATCCATGTGGGTAGCTCATAACCACGTGCTTGTAACTCCATTCCAGGGGATCTGATGCCCTCTTCTGGTCTCTACAGGTTCCTGCACTCATACACACACACACACACACACACACACACACACACACACACACACACACACACACACACACACATTTTTTTTTTGAGCCTGGTGTGGTGGTGACCTTTAGTAACCAGCAGTCAGGGGACAGAGGGAGGCAGACCTCTGAGTTTGAGGACCTTCAGGGCTACACAGAGAAACTTGGTCTCAAAAACAACTATAACAACTATGAATAAGTAAATCTTTTTGTGAAATCTTCAAAACAAAAACAGGGTCTGGAGAGATGGCTCAGTGGTGACGAGCAGGGCCTGCTTAGCCTGCACAGGATCCAGATCAGCTGGGGCTACTGAATGAAATCCTGTCTCCAAAACAGGCATATGCCTGGCAAGCACACACTTAATTACCATAGAGGGAGGTGGATCTCTGTGTCTTCAAGGCCAGCCTGGTCTACACAGCTAGTGCCAAGCTGGACAGGACTACACAGTAAGTGTTTGTCTAAAGCAAACAAACTCTGTGATGACCACGGACCCGCACAACTGCCACACTGACAAACACCACAGAGATTCACCAAGTGCTGGGTGCTGGGTGCTGGGTGCGTATTCTGCACACGCTCATCCACTTTACTCATTCTTTTCGAGACGACTCATTGTACGTGCATCGGTGCTCTGCCTGCATATATATCTGTGAGTGTGCCAGGTCTCTTAGACTGGAGTTACCGACGGTGGTGAACAGTCATGTGAGTGCTGGGAATTGAACGCAGGTCCTCTGGAAGAACAGCCAGTGCTCTTAACTGCTGAGCCTCCTCTCCAGCCCCATTTAATTCACTCTTGACCTCTTTCTGTCTGTCTTTCTGCCCCCCCTACCCCCCTTCTCTCTCTCTCTCTCTCTCTCTCTCTCTCTCTCTCTCTGTGTGTGTGTGTGCGTGTGTGTGTGTGTGTGTGTGTGTATAACCCAGGACCTCAAGCATTCTTAAGCAACACTCTGTCGCTGAGTGACAGTCCCAGCTCCTGGGTTTCTGAAAGTCTTACTGTAGCTCAGGGTAGCCTTTAGTTTGGAATCCTCCTGCCTCCACTTCCCGAGTGCTGAGATTTTAAACCACATCACCACCAGACTCATTCATTTAATTCTTACAACAGCATCCCGAGACAGACATTATCACAGCCCCGTTTTATGAGTGGGAGAACTTTAGAGAGAGGTCAAAAAGCCAGCAGGTAAACAGCCTGGTGGGCTTCCGCCTTCCAGGCCTCACTCCTTCCTTCAAGCAGAAGACTCCTCCCACTGAGGGCCCAAGGAAGCTCAGAGACCTGCAGGGAAATGCCTACTGCTGCTAGGGGAAGAATCTTTGATGAGGATGGACTGTGAGCTCCTGTGTCTTCTGTGTGACAGGTGAGGAGACAGCTCAGACATACTGCTCTATGCCTGAGGCTTCACAGCAAACAAAGCCAGAGGTTGAGCTTGTCAAGTCTCCAGGTGATTTCCCCTCTATCCTGCTGACAGATGCCAGTCCCTCTGTCCTTACTTGGCTACAAAGAGAGCTATCCTGCCCACTCTCTCTTGCTCTATTTCTCTGTCCCTCCTCCCACTTCTCTCTAGGGTCTCACTGTGTGGCCCAGAGTAGCCTGGGACTTGCAGCAATGCTCCTGCTTCACCCTCTCAAGTGTTGGGATTCACATATGAGCCCAGATCCAGTATGGAGTTCCTCACACTTAATCTCACGATCATGAGGTAAATGCTCTTATTCCTATTCAACAGATGAAAAACCAAGGCACAGAAAGATTACATAACTTGTCTAAGGGTGGCCATCCAATAAGGTGTTGGTGGATGTCAGGGCATTGCTTGTCACTGTCCACCAACTGGTGAACACCTGGAAGGATTCCATTAATAAAAGCTTTTGATTCCTTGCCTTGAGGCAATCCAATCTTCAGACTTCCATCTGGCTTCCTTACAGTCAAAGTTTTCCACATCAGCAACAAGAGTGTCTGGTATATGTGTGTGTGGTGTGTGTGTGTGTGTGTGTGTGTGTGTGTGTGTGTGTGTGTGCATGTGTGTGTGTGGTGTGTGTGCATGTGTGGTGTGTGTGTGTGTGTGTGTGTGTGTGTGTGTGTGTGTGGTGTTGAGGACTGAACGGAGGGTATCAAATATACACATCTTTACACACACTACCATACACTGTCCTCAGGGTTCGAGCACTACATCATTTGATCTAGAGCCATCAGACACTCTCTTGCATCCCTCAGGATTCTGTCCTCCATCTGCCTCCTTAGCTTGGGCCTCTCTCCCCACTCCCCCAGTCTCTCATGGTCCAGTCTAGCCTGTCACTTTTCCTTTTCTTCTAGCTGCCCTCAGGTAATTCCAAAATCAAAACCCACTAGGAGACATCCAAATGGGCTTACGTGAAGCTCCAGAGGAACTGGAAAGTCACCTAGGAATAGCAACCACAGAGCATGGCTGTGCACCAGGCCCTTTCTTGGATATCTTGTAA
>NC_141534.1:195580000-195612500 GCF_021556685.1 Rattus norvegicus
CTGCAAGGTCCTTCCATCATGGAGTCGATTGTGCTAAGGTCTGGGCCCTGTTACAGGAGAGTTCGCTTATTTTGAAGCTGGGAGGCCTGTTATGGTGGCAGCAGGACAAGTGACTTGAGTGAGGACGGTGGCCCTGCACTGTCACTAGGAAATCCTGAAGGCTGTATCTTCAGCCCTCTTTAGGATGCTGTGCTATTGTGAAACACTGTTCTCTGGGCATGACTAAGCCGTTGTCCTTTTGAACTGTTTCCTGGAAGCAGACCTGCATAAGATTGGTCCATTTCTCCATCACAGACTGGAGGAGGGGCTCAGGAGGCCAGTCTCTCCAAGCTTTAAAAAAAATTTTAATTAAAAAAAATTTTTTAAAGATAGAGTTTCTCTGTGTAACTCAGACTGTCCTGGAACTCCCTCTGTAGACCAGGCTGTCCTTGAACTCAGAGATCTGCCTTTGCCTCTGGAGTGTTGGAGTTAAAGGCATGCACCACTACCATCCAACTATTTTTCTTTTTTTGTTAACATGTAGTAGTTGTACATATTAATGGGGTACAATGTACTTCTGTGTGGATTTAATACTTAAAGACCCCTCATGTGGGGCTCTACAATGCAGTCAGCTTGTCTGCATTAATGATAAACTGCAAGCCACCAATAATGTATTGGTGTCACAGAAAGCACTTCCCCTGGGTGTCGCTTAACTAAGACGGAGCCCAGATTTGAATTCTTTGTTTCATTCTGTGCGTTTAGTCCTCTGTTGTAGGAGTCTGAATTTGTGCCCGATTAAGGGCTGTCTTATAAATCTGCCCCTGTGTTTGCGACTGAGTGTCTGTGTGGCTGTGTGTCTGACCCTTACAAACGGCTCTGCTCTATCTTTATTGAACAGTACAGAAGGCATCTTAAGGGGAGGGAATGAGGGGCACTTTATAGGCATCTTTGACGATGTCACAAGACATTTAGTCACAGACTCCATCCAGCTGGTCCCAAACGACCCAGATAAACATCATTGTTTATTGAGCAAGATTCATTCTGTGTTTGATAACACTCAGGAACATTGTGTTCAACAGTGTGGTAGATTTACATTTTATAAGATTGCTTTCAATCTCTATTTTTGTGTTTTGAGTAAGTGATGGACACACACTGTTTTGGGTCAGGGTTGTGTGAAGAGGACATAATTTAAGATTAAGCATTAGCTTAGGTTGTGAAGTTGATTACATGGAAACCCAATGCAAGTAAGGCTGGTTGTTTCTTTTTCTTTTTTCTTTTGTGTTTAACTTTTTAATTCTTTGTGAATTTCACATCATACACCACAGTCCCACTTATCTCTCCGTCCATTTGTACCTGCCCTCTGCCCTTGCAACCCCACCCCTCAAAAGAAAAAAAAACCTCATTGTGGAAGCCTTAGTATGTGACAGTGTGTCGCACAGTATAGTTTTTTTGTCCACACATCTTTACCTGCAAATGTCCATTGCAATGAGTCATTGGTCAGGTTCAAGGCCTCTGGCTTCTGTTACTCCATCAATACTAGATCCTCACTGGGACTCCTCTCAGATATCCTATTGTGCCCTGGCTGGGCGGGAGTTACAGGTGAGCCAGCTCCAAGGTGAGGGAGCGGGAGAGCTGGCTCAGTCCCTTGCCTGCTGCAGCACGCAGGAGAGGGGGCCCTGTACCTCACTTGGGCAGCAAAATAGAGCTGGCTCTGCTGGTGTGGTTAAGGGTGAGCTGGTCCCAGAGCCTGAGAGCGGGGAAGCTGGCCCTGATCCTGGCTGAATGTGGCATTGAGTGAGCTGACTGAGGCAGTACTGAAGAGCTTGCCCTGGTGGTATAGGTACAGGAGAGCTGGTGGGCTGACCAGCTCAGCTATCGCCCAGAGGCCCCTGAGCTGGAACTGATCTCAACACCCATTCCTGAGGACTGGTACCACGCACGCTTCCAATGGAGGGAGGCAGCCAACAGTCCTACCCAGCTACGATGCCCGTGAACTACAATGACCAGCATGGTAAGATAACACTAAGGAGCAGTATAGTAGTGGCATACACACCTTGGAGTTAGCCACCTACTGTGTAATTGGAACTAAGACCCTCTTGACAAAAGGGAGGCCGTGCCTGGCACTGGAAACCTCCCCAACTACGCAGTGCTGGTCAAGTCATGGACTTTGGAGAACCTCTGACCTCTCCAACACCACCTTACTAAACCAGCACAATCCCTAACCGCAATCCAAACATTGTCCTTAGACCCACAGATAAGTGCAGTCTTCACCCCTCATCAACATATGGAGACCACTACAGAAAACCACAGCCAATCAAAACACAGAGTTATGGATCCTACTCCCAACGGATACATCTACAACACAACCCCCACACTTAGGGTTCAGGGAACTTTTAGGGGGCAGAAATATTGTAAGAACCAGAGGATCAGGGAGTTTGCCGTGAGACTGGGTCTCCTAGAAATGTCAGAAGCTGCACCCATATTCTCACCCACATGGCTGGCTAACTATGAGCTGAACAGCAATAGATGTGCAGAAGTGGATGGGAGAAAGCACATAAGGCCTCAGCTCTACACGGAGCACTAAGCAACCAACCTGTCTAGTTAGGGTTCCCATTGCTGTGAAGAGACGCCATGGCCAAGGCAACTATTTTTTTTTTCTTCTTTTTTTCGGAGCTGAGGACCGAACCCAGGGCCTTGCGCTTATGAGGCAAGCGCTCTACCACTGAGCTAAATCCCCAACCCCAAGACAACTCTTTTAAAGGACAACATTTAATTGATCTGGCTTACAGGTTATCATTGTGGCAGGAAGCATGGCTGTCCAGGCAGACAGCTGGCAGGCATGGAACAAAATGGGTACAGATATTCTGGGGGGAGTCAGACCATAACACACACACACACACGCACGCGTGCACACACACATGCACACACACACACACACACACACACACACACACACACCTTGATGGAATGGCTTACAGGTTGCAGTCCAGGTAGTCCAACAATGATGGTTATGAATGGGAAGTCCAGCAATCCAGTAGTTGCTCAGTTGACATTCTGAGTGTCTCAGTTGGGCTTCAGTATATGCCGGGATCCCAAAGTAGACTGTGGAGACATAGAGATGCAGCTCCCAGACAGGATCAAGTAAGGACTGGTGACAGGGGCAAGTAGGGGCTGGAATGCTGCCCTTGAGAAGAAAATGTTTTTCTCACTTGGCCCTAAACTATGTTCTGCTGTGTCCTGTTTCTGTGGAAGTGGCTCCCATGCTCTCTGGGTTATGGAGAGTATATTTTGATAATGAAAGAGGGGTGATTTGTTATATGAATATTTTGAGAAGAAGCCTTCGTTTAGTCTTATTTCTTTGTTTAGTCTTGCCTCAGTTGTTCCTGGTATCGTGGGAATAACAATCTTATGGTATCTTGCCAAAATGGAAGTTGAGGTAATGCATACTTATGTCTATATAAGGATTAATAAAGCTTGCAAATGCATGCAACTGCTTCTGCCTTTGCTCTGCATCCCCTGTGTCCTGGTTTTTTGCAACCGTACCCAGGGCCCCCAACGCACTAGACGTTGACAGTAGGCTTCAATATCAGTGAAGGAATGGACTTACTATCCAGGTGGTCGAAAGCAAGCAGGAGGCAAAAGCTTCCTTCTTCTATGTCCTTATGTGGACTTTCAGAAGAGGATGTGTGTGTTCCCACCTTAAGGACCAGATCACAGGTGTGTGCCTTCCTACCTCAAAGGTCTGGACTAGAAATGGATTCACTGAAGCAAAAGCAATCCCTCACGGGTGTGCCCTCTGTTTTTGGATTGTAGTTCATTCCAGATTAGTCAAGTTGACAGACGAGGTTAGCCATCACACGGGCACGTCCAGATGACAGAGATTTACAGCCGTCTTCCCCAGTCTCCAGCTCTTGGCATCTGTTTTCTCCCTCGTCTGACTGCTCTCTAAGCCTTTGAGAGAGTTATAGATGATGCTCCATTTCAGGATGTGGACTCAAGACTCACTCACCCTCAACATTTCCATCTGGTATGAGTCTCTTCGTTAACTATCTCCCTCTGCAAAAGAAGCTCCTGTCATCAGTAATACACGGTACGAACACAGTTAGCAAGAAGTTTCACAGATATTCATTAAGCAAAACATGTGTAGTGGATCCTCTGCTTGGGTGTGACTTCCTCATCTGTAAGCTTCCGCGCAGACTTACAGTACCAGGCATGTATTCCCTTGGCTTCAGGTCTAATCAGAGTGGTGACCACAGATGGCTTTTCTTTCCCAGAGGCCTACCTGTGGAACTGTTAGAGCTAGCCACCTCGGAGGAAGCTTTGGCTCAGGGTTGGCCTGATTCCTCTGTGTCCCAGATACAAAGTGTGGCATCTTTGTCAACAGGACCTCACCATCTAGTAGCTTCTGTGGTTTTGGGAGCCTCTGAGAGTGTCCTGGCCTACTGGGATGGAGGCAGCCAACAGTCGGTATTGGGATTTTCATCTATAAATATATGGTTTCTGGGAGCAGTGTGACCCACACTGTTCTTTGCACTGTGGACTCCTGCCCCTGGGGCAGACTCCCGAGTCCTGAGCATGGACTGTTTGTACCAATGTCACTCAACTCATGTGGAAAATTCATTGTTTCTAAGAGTTCCTTCTCCCCCTCCCCACTGTACAGATCAGCTTGTTTTCTTTTATGTAGAAGAGGATTTGCCTGCATGTATGTATGGGTACTGTGTGACAGAGGTCAGAAGAAGGCACTGTGGTCTCCTGGGACTGGAGTTATGGATGCTTATGTGTCACCATATCAGTTCAGGGACTGAATCCAGTCCTCTACAAGAGTAGCCAGCACTCTGAATCATCGAGTCATTTCTCCAGCCATCCCCCTCTCCCCTCTTTTCTTTTAAGACAGGGTCTTATGTAGCCCAGGCTTGCCCCTGTAGCCTAGGCTTGCCTCAAACTTGCTATGTAGTTGAAGGTGGCTGAGAACTCTGGATTCTTTTGGCCTTCACCTGCTAAGTGCTAGGACTAAAGGCATGTGTTAGCATGCCTAGCTTTATTTATTTATTTTTTTTTACTATTATCATTTATTAAAGACAGTGTCTCACTATGGAGACCAGGCTGACCTCGAGCTCATTATATATTTAACTGCCTCTTCCTCTCAAGAAATTAAAGGCATGCACTATCATGCTGGACTTGAATGGAGGGTTTTGCAAGGCTTGGGTGGAGGTGAGTTTCTTAAGAGGGAACTTGAGAGTCAGGAGACACCCACATGTTCCACATGCTCAATTGCATAAGACCTCAGAGGTAGATAGGCCTTTTTTTTTCTTTGTGAAGGTGCTAGAAATGAACCCAGGGCCTTGCATATACCAGGCACATTACCTACCACTGAGGAATAGATAGGAACAGCTCTCACCGTATAAACACTTCAGCTTCCCCTGTAAACCAGCACATAATTTTGTAAAGCAAACAGTAGAAGCCATATTGCAAAAGAATCTTTTCATTTTTCCTATTTTTTGTTTTTTTTGTTTGTTTTCTGGAGACAGGATTTCATGTAGCTCAGGCTAGCCTCAAACTGTGATGGCCATTCTTGGTTGTCAACTTGATTACATCTGGAATTAACTAACCCAAAAACGGAGGGCATGCCTGTGAGGACTTTTTCTTAATTTGAAGTGGGAAGTTCCACTTCTAATCTGGATGTTTGAGGTAGGGAGACCACCTTTAATCCAGATGTTTGATGTGGGAGAACCCACCTCTAGTCTGGGCCACGCCTTCTGGAGGAAGCCTATGTAAAGACATGAAAGGAGGAAGCTTGTTCTTTGCCTGTTTTCTCTAGCCTCACTGGTCAGCTCATCCCTTCATCGGCGTAAGAGCCTACTTCTTTGGGACTCCAGTGTATACAAAAGACCAGCTGAGACATCCAGCCTCGTAGATTGTATTCTTTGACCTTCTGCTTATAGGCAGTCACTGTTGGATTAGTTGGACCACATATGTGTATATATTTATATATTTCTCTGTCTGTCTCTCTGTCTCTGTCTCTGTCCTTCAGTTCTGTTCCTCTAGAGAACCCTAATACAGACTTTTTTGTAGAGCAACAGAAGTTCAGGGATGACTCTTTAAAGCATTTGGAGTAGGTTTTCTGATTTGACAACACCTACAGTTGTGGAAGCCTCTCCTGGGAGCTTGGGGACTATTGAACATTCATGGTGTAAACTATTAAGTGGCGAGTTTCCTCTGGAAAGTCAGTTGTGTTGGATGGTGGTTTGCTAAGCAGACACATGGAGGAGTGTTTAGCTGAAGCAGACACAGATGACATGGGAAAGAACAGGTGGTGAAGGGTTCTTTGCTAAGGACATACATGCATTGGTCTGCCTTACATTTCGTAGTTGAACTGCATTTGACCGGACTCCATAGAAAGAAAGGCACCAACAAAATCTGGTGATGTGGCTTCTTGCTGCTTCCTCAGTCTGGGGTCCATTAACAGAGTGATGTCAGCTGATGCAGACGTGGAGTTTTGCACTCATGTGCTGAGGCAAGGCAAGACCTGTGGAAGATGCATGATGTTTGGAGGGAGTCTAAATAGGACTGAACCGACAGTGAAGGGGGCTTGGCTGGGCTTGCTTGCATAGCTAGCTTTTCAAGCTTCTTGGTCTCAAGTCTTCACTTCATCCCTGAAGTGATGATTAGGAACATCCTGTTCCTAATCTTTCCTGCTGACTTGTGACAGTTCGGCTGAGGCCTGGCTGTCTCTGTTAGGTCACCACTGCTGATCAGTGTTTGCTATCCTGACTCCTGAACTGAACTGCCTGCTCTTTTTTAATTTAAAAACATAATTGTTTGAGAATTTCATATAATGTATTTTGATCATATTCATTATCCAGCTCCTCTCAGATCTATGTGACAGCCCCTACCACACAACTTTGCATTTTCATGAAAACCAAACCAAACCAAATCACTCAGTGGTGGTGGCACAAGCTTAATCCCAGCCTCCAGAGGGAGAGGTACTCTGTGGATTTGAAGCCAGCCTGGTTTACAGAGTGAGTTCCAAGATGGCCAGGGCTACACAGAGAAACCTATCTCAAAAAACAAAAATAACCAAAACCAAATCAAACAAACAAAAGACAAACCCAAATCCACCAAACCAAACTAAAAAACCAACTAAAAAAAAATCAAATTGGGGCTGGGGATTTAGCTCAGTGGTAGCGCGCTTACCTAGGAAGCGCAAGGCCCTGGGTTCGGTCCCCAGCTCCAAAAAAAAGAACCAAAAAAAAAAAAAAATCAAATCATTTGATCTGGTCATATATTCTTGGGCATGTGTTTTGGCCACTTATTGATTGTATACGTATGGAAATTGTACAGTTTCCACAAGGTTAGTTTCCAAGGCAGTGTGGCAAATTAAAGGCCAAGAAAAGACCAATGTGTTGCTTAATTAAAAAAAAAAAATGGAAACTGAAGAACAGAACTTAAGTGTCCTGCAGTTACGGAAGTAACTGAGACAAAGACGAAGACAACGCCAAGTGTTGTTCACACGGTTAATATATCTTCGTACATCTCGAGGCAGTTAAAGGAGCTACAAAAGGACCCTGAGGAGACTTTTGAGGCCTTGGATGATGCAATCCATCAGGCACAGGAAGCGATCATGTGCTGGTTCTCCATGAGGGTGATTCGCAAGAGACAGACTATATCTACGACCCGGAAGAATTTCAAAATGTGCTGTTGCCGCTGTTCACAAAAAAGGTCCATCAGGCAGGACCCCAAGGAGTCCCCTCAAAATGACCCTGGACTCCCCGAAGCTTTGGAAGCCTTGAGGAATCTCAAGCTCTCTTCTGGGTACCAAAGCAGAGATGACACGTTATAGGGTTTCTGACCTTTCAACTTCCTTGTTGGGGTGTAGGGATCTATTGCTTGGGATTTGTGTCTTGTGTCTATGAAAGGTACATTCATTAATAATAAAGTTTGCATTCATAGAAACTAAAAAAAAAAAAAATAAAAAAAAATGGGTACCTATGTGTGCCAAAGGAGGTCAGAAGAGGGTATAGGATCCCCTGCGTGAGTCAGTCCGGGTGCTGGGGACAGACCTCAGGTGCTCTGGGAGAGCAACAAATGCTCTTAACTTCTAAACCACCTCTCCGCCCTCTTCCTTGTTTCCATCCCCCTCCCCCCTCTCTTTTTCTATTTGTTTTCAGACAGGGTTTCACTATATGGCTTTGGCGGGCCTAGAACTCACTAGGTAGAGCTTGTTAGCCTCAAACTCACGGAGACCTGCCTGACTCTGCTTCCTGAGTGCTGGGATTAAAGGTGTGTGCCATCATGTCCAGCCATCATATTTTCTTTATTTTAAAGATTTACTTGGGGGTTGGGGATTTAGTTCAGTGGTAGAGCGCTTGCCTAGCAAGGCCCTGGGTTCGGTCCCCAGCTCCGAAAAAAAGGAAAAAAAAAAAAAGATTTACTTGGATTATTTTAACGTGTGTGTGTGTGTATGTGTGTGTGTGTGTGTGTGTGTGTGTGTGTGTGTGTGTGTGTGTGTGTGCAAGCACGCGCACATGAGTGCAGGTATCCACAGAGGCCAGAGGAGTTGGGAACCAAACTCAGGTCCTTTGGAAGAGCTGTATGTGCTCCTAACTGTTGAACCGGTTGTCATGTTTGCAGTGCCATTGAGGTCAGAGGAGGGCATCAGATCCCCTGAACTCCAGATGGTTATGAGCAGCCACGCGTGCCCGGGGAATTGATCCCTGCTTCCTTGGAAGGCCAGGCGACTGCTCTTAACCGCAGAGCCATCTCTTCAGCCACAAAAGTTGCTTTCTTTCTTTTTTTTTCTTTTCTTTTTTTCGGAGCTGGGGACCGAACCCAGGGCCTTGCGCTTGCTAGGCAAACGCTCTACCACTGAGCTAAATCCCCAACCCCCAAAAGTTGCTTTCTTAACCAATATCCCTGAAATCATTTTGTGACGCCACCTCCCTTCCCAACTACCCACTCCAACTTTCTTCTATTTCTTTTGCAGAGTTTGGGATGGAACCAGGGCTTCACACTTGTTAGTCTCCCCCCTGTTAAGCCCTTTGCTTTCTTCCCCTTTTGCTTGTTTAGTTTTTGAGACAAGATTTTATGTAACTCAGCTTAGCCTCAAAACCAATTGTGGGCAAGGGTGGACTTGAACTTCTGACCTTCTCGTTCCAGAGAGCTAAAGGCTTTGATTTGTATTTGCACAAGAAAAAAACAAAACAAAACAAAAAACTATGTTCCTGCAGTATTTTGGTTTTCTGCCCCTGCTTGAGCCAATTACTCACGCCACAGTGACAGAACGCACGAATTGGCTTGTCTTACTGCTTTACAGATCCCGCCTTAGAGCTAGTGTAATAGCCAAATTCAACCAATAAGTCTCACCTGCCCAAGGACCTGGTCACTTCCTGGAATGGTGGGAGTTGTAGTTCTTGGAAAATAACAAAGCCACACGGAACTACCTGTGATTTTGGCCGAATGGTTTTGTCCTGGAAAAGACCATACGACCTGTATCTTGTTGCCACTCAGTGGGAATCAGGGGTGGACCTGAACAGAGTCCATTTTTCCTGGTCAGTACTTAGTTAAAGCTTGCTTCAAATTTGGCTCAAAATTGTGGATTGGTTTTTCTCTTGAGAATCTCAGGATTAACACCAGTTTCTAAACCACATAGTCTTTCAAATGGAAACCAAGAATCTCTGGGATGGGAGAAGTTGAACGCTGATGAAGGAATCAGAGTCGTGTGTGGTGGAGCTGGGAAGCGTTGGGCTCAGCATGGAAGCCGAGAAAACTCACTTGAGATGGACGGACGGACGTTAAAAATGAAAGCCTTATTTTCTGAGTGCTCAGGGAGGTGGCCAGTTCTGGATCTGAACCTTGGCCCTGGAAAGGGGTTGGGGATGGGGAACTGCAGTGTTATCCAACTGTATTTTGTTTGGCATTATGGGCTGAGCAAGGGAATGTCCGTTGGAGACTGGGCTATATCAATAGCACCTGGTTTCAAGGTCCTTAATTTCACTTTTGCAGTCAGGTCCCCTCCTGGACTTTGACCTGGAATTTTAGAATGATAAGTGAATGAAAGAGCGGGCAAGCTGCGTGCAGTCAACTAGGGCATAGCAGGCAACTGGTTATATGGTTTTATAACTTATGCACCTTGGTCTAGATAGTAGCAATTTCTATATTCTTTACTGGTTAGCAGACAATTAAAATATTTGGAGTAAAGGGATAGGCGTTAATTCCTAGGCCTGGGAACAAGAACTTCTTTGGCCCTACTAGCAAGATAGAGAAGTTGTCCTGGAGATATCTGGACTCAGACAGCTGTCTCCTTTCAAGTTGTCCCTGAAATGTCTGGACTCTGACAACTGTTTGTGACAGAAGCTGTTCAACTACAGGGAAGTCCCCAGCTCCCTTAGGGCCTGGGACCATGAGTTTTGTTTCTCCCTGTGGTTAAATGGAGTCTGAAGACGAAATGGCAGCACTTAGGATACGTTTCTTTTGCTTGTTTCCAACAGGAACAAAACTTGGTTGACGAGCCCTTACCTGGTGCGGACAAGGACTTGGCGTCTATCCTGAGCAATGAAAAAGCTGACGGTCAAAAACAAAGAAAAACTGTGATGTGTCTCATCCCCTCAGCCACTACCAAGCACAGCAGACCTAGTGCAGAACCTCAAGCAGAGGCAGGGGCAGGACACACTTTCTGTTCTGAGGTAGCACCTGCCACTATGTATGACACCTGCCCCAGTCACACAACAGACCTCCCCCCCTTTATTCTTCTCTTCTCACCTTTCATTTCCTTGTTTCCCTCCCTTCCTCTGCTCTCCTCCTGTCCCCTCTCCTCTTCCCTTTCTTTTTGTTTCCTTTCTCCTTCTTCCCCATCCTCCTCTTCCCCATGCTCCTCTTCTCCTCCTCTTTTCAAGTGGAAGCACAGGGCAGTTTTATTAAGGATTATTAGAAAAATCCTAAGGCTGGCAGACTGTAAACACCAGCAGCTTCCTAGAAGGGGATGGAAGAGAGAAAGGAAAAGACAATGCCATTAAATTGTCATGGAGATCAGCCACAGGATGGATAAGGAGGCTCACGGTGGGGAAGGAAGCTTTAAAGAGGGAGCAAAGATGCCCAAAATGTTGGGAGAAAGCCCAAGGTGTCACAGAAAACATGATTAGAAGAAAAATGGAAGAAAAGGAATAATTGAGAAAAGCAGGCAGATTTATGACCTATTTATGGCCTACAGTTTTTTTTTTTTATTTTTAATACTGTCCCATGTAATCTAGGCTGTCTATGAACTCTATATGTAGCTGAGGCTGCCCTTGAACTTCTGAAGATTCCATTTCTACCAAGTTCAAGGATTGCAGGATTGTGCTACCACACCCAACTGATGCTCTCTTGTTAGAAACAAAACAAAACACAATTCTCACCTCAAAAGGGATAAGAGATAGCTTATTCCAAAGCCAAATATGGATTACCATGGCCTGGGAACACATATTTAGGTTATTC
Organism: Rattus norvegicus; assembly: GCF_021556685.1. NCBI lineage: Eukaryota > Metazoa > Chordata > Mammalia > Rodentia > Muridae > Rattus > Rattus norvegicus. The sequence goes on from NC_141534.1 coordinate 195,591,449, forward strand.
CAAATTCTGTTTTCCAACATGGAGACAGTTTTATGAAGTTTTTATAGAAACAAAACAAAAAAAATCAGAAATCAAGATACTTCAAAAATGCATTGATGAAAGCATTAGGTAGGCGGGTTAAAGAATGGCACGGAAACCTGCTATTGGTCTTACACACTGTCTGATGACATTCTTAGCCTTTTGATTGGTGGAAACTATGGTTTTGTTAAGTTACTTGATTCTAACACATGTTATCTGTTAGTCACAGGGTGTTTGGTCAGACACAGAGGTGGGGAATGAATGGCTATTTGGGGATCTAAGGATAGAACAGGGTAAATTATAATTGAGCTCTTCAGCTGCAATATTTGACTCTCTTTATAATCATTGAAATTCTAGTCAGGTTCTTTCTGGGAACCTTCCCTTTCTCTCTCTTCCTCTTCTGCCTCCTCTTTTCAACAAAGTCTTGCTATGTGAATGGAGTGAGGACATGACTGTTCCTAGGTGTGGCTGAGGAGAAGGCTTTATTGTAGACATGAGGGAGAGCATAGCCAGAACCATCTGGAAGAGTCCAGGCTGAGCATGGCCAGCAAACTAGACCAGACTATGAAAGGAATTCTGGGAGAGAGAACAAGAAAGGAAGAGAGGAGAGAATGAGCAAAGAAAGCACATCGGAACCAAGAGAGCATGTGGCCAAAATACCAGATGGGAATAGGAACCAGAAACTGGGAAGAGAAACAAGGTTTGGCCTCTGGACTGGAGAGATTTAGGTAGGGGACGGGGTGAGAAGTGTTGAGAGGAGCTGTTACAGGATAGTGGATATTGGTATTTACTGAAAAAAACCTATTTCTAGCTGTGGTGTGGCTGAGCCCTTAGCACACATCTCTAATCCCAAACAATGAAGGCAAAGTTTGTTTGTAGCAGGAAGCAGCCATGTTTGAAAGTGATGTTAAATTGAATGGCAGACAAAGTGACGAATCAGAGAAAATTTGACAGAATAGGATTGCCCAACTCTCAGGAGAGAGAAAAGGGAAGCTGCTATGCAGAGAGAGGAAGAAAGCAGTTTTACTGGAACAGTTATATAGGGACACAGGTTTCAGAGAGAGAGAGAGAGAGAGAGAGAGAGAGAGAGAGAGAGAGAGAGAGAGAGAACAAGCTAGACACAGGTGAAGACAGAATGAGCCAGAGAATGAGAAGGAATCAAAAGATGAGAAGATTAGAACAGATTGCTAAAGTGAGTACAGAGCCAAGCAGGGAGAGGGGGAGAGGGGGAGAGGGGGAGAGGGGGAGAGGGGGAGAGGGAGAGAGGGAGGGAGGGGAGAGGGAGAGGGGGAGAGGGAGAGAGGGAGGGAGGGGAGAGGGAGAGAGGGAGGGAAGGGGAGAGGGAGAGGGAGAGAGGGAGGGAGGGGAGAGGGAGAGAGGGAGGGAAGGGGAGGGAGGGGAGAGGGAGAGAGGGAGGGAAGGAGAGAGGGAGAGGGAGAGAGGGAGGGAGGGGAGAGGGAGAGGGAGAGGGGGAGGGAGGGAGAGAGAGGGAGAGAGGGAGAGAAGGAGAGGGGGAGAGGGAGAGAGGGAGGGAGGAAGGGAGGGGAGAGGGAGAGAGGTAGAGGGGGTGAGGGGGAGAGGGAGAGAGGGAGAGAGGGAGAGAGGGAGAGAGGGAGAGAGGGAGGGAGAGAGAGAGAGAGAGAGAGAGAGAGAGAGAGAGAGAGAGAGAGAGAGAGAGAGGCTCTATTGAGTCAGTCAGGTTGGAGGGTTTGAGCCAGAGCAGCTGAGTTGAGCAGCAGCCAGAGTTCAGAAAAAAATAGAAAGGGTGAGCTTATTCGGCAGTGACTGTCCGAGGCTGAAAACGTTCTAGGTCCAGATTAGATTGTATGGAGGCTAGAACAGGTTAGGCCTAGGTTAGCAGACTAAGGCAGTAAACCTTGGAGACGACGATTACTACAGGTGAATAAAAAATACTTTAACAAGGAGCCCCAGGTGCCGAGTGAAACTGGCCTTGCTTTCTTTGGGATCCAGCTTCATATGGCTCGGGCTGGTGTTGGGCTGAGATTATGGGTAGGCTCTACCAGCCTCAGTCTTCATTGGTTTCCCATTATTGAAGTCATAACACTTTTCTGGAGAGACTTCCACACCTGCAGCTTTCCCTAACCTCCAGAACCCACGCAGCAAGCTTTTAGAGATTGAATAACTGTGATGCTGGGATACAGGCTTGGGGCAATGGTATCCAAGGCTCCTCCTCACTTCCGCAAGCTCTTTCTTTCAGGAATCTGGTGTAACAAAAGGAAGGATGTGGCTGGAGCTGTTGAGTTCCAGGAACTGTTTTCCTTTTCTTTTTTCAGCAATATACTTGACTTCAGCCAGATACATGGCTACTTAGAATAAAGAATGAGGAGCTGGAGAGATGGCTCAGCCGGTTAAGAGCACTGGCTGCTCTTCCAGAGGTCCTGAGTTCAAATCCCAGCAACCACATGGTGGCTCACAACCATCTGTCATGGGATCTGATGCCCTCTTCTGGTGTGTCTGAAGACAGTTACAGTGTACTCATATTTAATAAATAAATATTAAAAAAAAAGAATAAAGAATGAATTTTCCAGTCTCCCTGACAGTAAAATATGGTCATGTGACTAAATTCTGGCCCATGAGAGGAGATGAGGAGAGTTGATCCATCCCTGGTTTGAATGAAAATGGACCCCATGGGCTCATAGGGAGTGGCAGTATCTGAAAGGACTAGGTGTGGCCTTGTTTATGTGGGCGTGGCCTTGTTTAAGTAGGTGTGGCTTGTGGAAGAAGTATGTCACTGGGGGGTGGGCTTTAGGGTTTCCAATGCTCAAGCCAGGCCCAGTGGCTCACTCTCTTCCTGCTGCCTGCCAGTTCCAATATAAAACTCTGAGCTCCTTCTGCAACACCATGTTTGCCTGCTTGCTGCCATGCTTCCAACAATGATGGCAGTGAAGCAAACCTCTGAATCTGTAAGCCAGCCCCAAGTGAATATTTCCCTTTATAAGAGTAGCCAGGGTTGGGTGTCTCTTCACAGCAATGAAACCCTATCTAATCCACTCTCAGCTAGTGAAAGTTGCCCTGCGTTTGTTTGGTCCATGCTACACGTCAGGTATTGTGTTAAGTTTTTCCTACACATCATTTAAACTGACCCTTGCAGAAGCTTTTGTAACAAAAGCAACAAAGCTCTGTGTAGTGCACAAGTCTATACTCTCAGTTGTAGGGAGGCTGAGGAAAGAGGATCAGAAGTTCAAAGTCATCCTTGGCTACCTTTTAAGGATGAAGCCATTCTGGGCTACGTGAGACCTTGACTCAAAAAACAAAACAAAACAAAACAAAACAAAAACAAACAAACAAAAAACAAAACCAAAAATCAACCCACTATCCCCCACCTGAAGCAGAGTCTAATAAAATAAGTTAAAAAATGAGATGTATTTGTGCTGAAATATTACTTGTCAAAACTATGATACAGGGCTTATGTCTACCCCCATGACATCAAGTTGGTTTTTGTTGCTGTAAAATTATAAAAAATAAATGCTGTCTTTTACCCCGAACTAGGACTGGCACCGCAGTGCCCCAAGATGTCTGGTGGATGTCTTCATCTCAGTCAGCAAAGCCTCTCACCCGCTCTGCGCCATCCCATCTCACACTGCCGATGGCTACTCTCTGAGCCTGGCAACAATCTCTCTACCCATCTAGTTTCCAAGGCAGGTTGCCACCATGCCAGACATACACATCCCAATTCTGAGGCGGCCCAGTGTCTCCAGCCACCACATACTCTCATGAACTTAATTCTCCACATGAAAGAACACACAACACAATAGCCTCTGATCCAATTGATAAGATATAACTGCCCACCTAGACACACAAAGCCCTGTACACATCCATCCCTTAAGAACAATCATAGCAACCTGTAAATGTGCATACAGGAATCTTAACATCTGCCTCCATGTTCTCCCGGCTGCTTCTCTCCTTCCTCGGTTTCAGACTCCTCCTCTCTAAAACTTTTCTCCCGCCCATCTGTCCTTCTCGTCCAATGACAGGCCTTGTTCTATCTTGTACCTGCCTTCACCTGCATAATGACATCGTCCTACAGGTTCTATCACATCATGCCTGAGAGTGGCCTGGGGTTGCTGTAGAAAAGCTGAAATAGCCAAGCCTTGTGTGACACATCTTTGATCTCAGGACCCTGGAAGCAGAGGCAGGCAGATTTTTGTGAGCTTGAGGTCTGTGCAGTAGGTTCCAAGACAGCCAGAGTTATACAGTAAGATTCCATCTCAACAAACAGCTGAAATATTTTGCCAATGGGCTATGTGTTGCTTCTCTTATTTTCTTTATTAAGCTATAATATGATACTGACAGTTAACAAATCAAGAGGGAAAGTAAGGACACTCCTTAGATCTGGTTTGACCTCGAAGGGAGGGAAGGGTCAGGTGCTGCAGGCTATGCCTCTTCATCTTCTCAAGTAACTTGTCTGATGGGGTTGAGGTGATACTGTTGTCCCTTGATATCGGCATCCACTACTGTCTTATCATAAAACAAACGAACACACAGAAAGTTTGTGTTCTCAGTTCTCAGCTAGGGAACTTCCTTCCAGTTAACGGGAGTCCGAAGCTTCTCCCCCGTCTTTCGGGTTAGAGTGGACACTTCTGCTTTGAAGGCCGAGAGGCGGCAGGAAGTATTTTAGAAATGGCAAAATGGTTGTTCCATCCCCAGACTAACCTCTAGCCCAGTGAGTATGATTTTAGGAATCCCTGAGGTTCCCTTGAAGCCTACAGCAGGACTGTTTCTGGTCCTTACCTGACATTTGCCTCCCTGATTAGAACACCCAGGAAGCAGGTGGAACAGTCCAGAACAAACAAGGGCAACTTCCATGTATCCCACCGTGGCAAGCTGGTGTGGAAAAGCTGATACAATACTGCATGTTTCTCTCTCTCTCTCTCTCTTTCTCTCTCTCTCTCTCTTTCTTTTTTTAAGATTTATTTATTTCATGTATGTGGGTACACACCAGAAGAGGTCACCAGATCCTCATTACAGGTGGTTGTGAGCCACCATGTGGTTGCTGGGATTTGAACTCAGGACCTCTGGAAGAGCAGTCAGTGCTCTAACCACTGAGCCACCTCTCCAGCCCCTTCCTTCCTTCCTTTCTTTCTTTCTTTCTTTCTTTCTTTCTTTCTTTCTTTCTTTTTTTTTGCTCTTTATAACTCATTTTTATTAGTTAACTAATCTGTAATCACTGTTGAAAATTATAAAATAAACTTAAGACAAATCATCCCTCAGTCCTCTTCATAGAATATTAATCTTCTCAGGACCTTCTGACCAAGCCAGCTCAGTCAACGGGGTCTCAAGAGAGGGAGGATTGAAAAGAAAAACACAAAATTATAACATGACTCCAGCCCGTACTGAGGCTGAAGCAGCTTTATTTCTCTCCAGCCTGCTTTTGTATCATCCTAGGTGCATCCAAAACCCATGGTCAGTTCTCAGATCAAAGACAAAGTAATCAAGAGAAGTCATGAACAAGGAGATCACACCAGACAGTAATTATGTAAAGTCGTAAGGAAAGAGATCACACAAGGGAGTGATTCAGCACAGTGGTTAACAAAGCCCCATGGTCACCGTTTCCAATATTCTTATCTGAGCCTTGTCTGAGCCCGGTGACAAGTGCCAAATCCCTAGAGGCGGCACCGAAAGCTCTCAACAACCTTCCCGGCCTCTGTACATCATAACTGTGTACCACTTTTTCTTTTCTTTTTGAGATTATAGAGACATCATCTCTCCCTTCCCTATTCTCCAAACCCTCCCATATAACTTTCCTGCCTCTCTGTCAGTTTCATAGACTCTTTTTCATATCAATTGTTGTTACATGTATACATGTATATACATATATATATTCTTATTTACTTATTTATGTATTTTTAATTTATTTATTCCATATATGGGAGTACACAGTCGCTGACTTCAGGCACACCAGAAGAGGGCATCAGATCCCATTACAGATGCTGTGAGCCACCATGTGGTTGCTGGGAATTGAACAGAGGAGGCAGTGCTCTTAACCACTGACCCATTGCTCCAGCGCCCCCCCCCACATATATATATATATATATATATATATATATATATATATATATATATATATATTCTTAAGTATAACCTGCTTAGTCTGTATGATGTTGCTCGTGTGTATGTTTCCAGAGCTGACCATTTGGTATTGGATAACCATTTAGTGTATTCTTACCTGGGGAAGACTATTTTCCCAACTTCTAGCATTCCTTAGCTGCCTGTAGATCTTTGTATAGTGTGGAGGCCTCATGTGCTTGCACTCTGTGTCCTTGTTCCGCCCATGGGCAGGCAGTCATTTGGTGAGACGTTATGGGTGTAGCTTCTGACTTTCATCAGAGATATAATCTCATAGCAAACTCCCTGATCTTCTTCTGCCTCTTACAATCTTCCTGTCTCCTGTTCGTCAATTAAGAGGTGTGGCAGTTGTTTTGTAGATCTCCCTGTTGGCACTGTGTTGTGTGTAATTTTAAAAAACACGCTTCTGCCTTCTCGGTAGCTCTGCCTGTGTCCGGGCTGGGCTGCGAGACCAGCCACCGCCAGTCTCACCAGTCTCGCTCAGCTCCACTGCCACCCTGCCCCCCCTCCAGCTTTGATAGCTCCCCCAGTCCTTCATGGCTAGCTTCACCAAACCTCCCACAACTGCCCCAGCTGCCCTCTTTCTCCTCATGCCCACCTAAGCTCAGCGGTTGGGAAACACTAGGCAGTTTTATTATTTTAAAACTATTTTAAGTTACTACCCAGTAACTCAAAGGCTGGGTGAAGAATTTCTTGCCTAATCTTATCAACTAAATCCCTCTGTCCTCCTTGGCCCCCACTCGAGGCGGAGGCTACAGACTCTAGGGGCCCTAAGCCCTAATGTCTGCAGCTTCCTCCTCACTAAAAGCCTGGTCTCTTCTCCCTCGCCATCTTTTCTTTTCCTCCTGGGATCTGGAAGTTCCACCTTTTCCCCTTCGCCCAGCAATTGCTTTCCACCTCCTTTGTTGACACAATTAAGAACCAATTAGGGAATCAACACCTCCCTCTAGGGACTAGGGTCTATAACTCTGTGTTTTGATTGGCTGTGGTTTTCTGTAGTGGTCTCCATATGTTGCAAGGACTGGTTTCCTTGATGAGGGGCGAAGACTGCACTTATCTGTGGGTCTAAGGACAATGTTTGGATTTTGGTTAGGGACTGTGCTGGTTTAATAAAGTGGTGTTGGAGTGGTTATAGGTTCTCCAAAGTCCATGACTTGACCAGCACTGCGTAGTTGGGAAGGTTTCCAGTACCAGGCATGGCCTCCCTTTTGTCAAGAGGGTTTTAGTTCCAATACACAGTAGGTGGCTAACTCCAAGGTGTGTATGCCACTACTATACCGCACCCTTGGTGTTTGCTGTCATGCCATGCTGGTCATTGTAGTTCACGGGCATCGCAGCTGGGTAGGACTGTTGGCTGCCTCCCTCCTTTGGAAGCGTGCGTGGTGCCTGTTGGAACCAGGAGAGCTCTTCCGCAGGGAGGGGCTGTTCAAATCAGTTCCAGCTCAGAGACCTCAGCCATGTTTTTAATATGCATGGTGTCTTCAGCACTAGGGGTTCACCTTCTACCTCTGGAGGGACAACAAAGGGAAACAGCAACAAGCTGTGTGTTTTGTGACTCTTGGACAGCCCTGACCACGAACTCTAAAGAAGGCTTCTCGTTTCTGGCATAGGAATTTTTGTTAGGTAGACTTTGGCTTTTGAGGGGAAGGGAACATTGCCCAATTGGGAAAAGCTTATTTGAAATGTATATGTATATTTATACACGGAATTACATATATTCTAAGTTGGTCGTATGAATCACACTTTGCTCTTTTCATACTTATGGCATTTTCATAATTAATGCTTTCAGATTCCTTAGTGTTACATTATTCTCTTACCTCTTCCTTTTGTATTTCCTTCATCTCCCCCCCAAAGAGTTCCCCATTCCCCATTTTCCTGATTAGATCACGTGTACCTTGCTGCTCTCCAGTCTTGCCCTGTTATGCCCTGTTTCTGAAATGGCCCCTTCTTATTTTCTTATAGTTATTCTGGGATATGTGTGCACATCTGGGGATTTGGAGCTAGGAGCCCCTGATGAGAGAGAACATGTTACATTTATCTTTCTGGGTCTGGGTCACCTTATTCAATAGGATCTTTTCTAGTGCCATCCTGTATCTTCAGAGTTCATAGTTTCATTTTTTTTTATAGCTGAATAGTTTTTCATACTGTATATTGGATGCAAAAAAGAAATAAAAAGGAAAGGACATGACTGCTCCTAGGTATGGTGGAGGAGAAAGTTTATTGTAGATATGTAGGAGAGTGTAGCCAGAGACAGACACATCTGGGAGAGTCCAGAGTGAACATGACCCTGAATTATGCGGAGAGAGAGGGAAGGGAAGGGGGAGAGGGAGACCAAGTACAGTAGCCAGGAGGCCAAAGGTACAAAAGGAGAAAAGAGGGGTGGGTAACCAAAATGTATAAATTATATAGGGAAGAGACTAGAAAGTTCAAGGTGAAGGGTGGGGCATGCTGGCCATACCCTAACAGGTAGGGCCTGAGTGATGCTGGGAGAAGCTGGTGGCCAAGGCCTGCTTCGATATGTTACATAAGCCCTCAGATGCTTGTCCTGGCTTTGACACTTAACATATATGTACTACATTTCAATGATCTTTTCATTGCTTAAAGGACATTGAGGCCGTCTGTTTCCTAGCTACTATGAATAGAGCAGCAATGAGCACAGCAGAGCAAGTGTCTGTGTGTTTCTCATGCAGATTGTGCTTACTTTGGGGAAGGGCTTTTTCTCTTTTTACTATGATTTTGTCTGGTCTACACCAGACTTGGGATTCTTCTCCCTCATGGATGCCTGTAGTTGGACGGTCTGGTTTTCATGATGTCCCACGTTTCCTGCATGTTCCTTTCCTGTGTTTAGTTTTTTCCACATCTTGCCGATTGGCTCTGGATCCACAGTGTTGAGTCTTGATGCTCTGTCTTCTTCATGGTCCTTTCCACTCGTAAGCCTCCCTTTTGGGTTTTCCAGTTGGGCCCCTGGAGTTTTCGACTCCATCGTCATTTCAGCTCGAGTTCCTCTTCAGTGCTTCTACCGCCTTATTGAATTCCACTCTTGAGCTCCGGGCTGTTGTGGTTTCTGCCATCCTTCTGCTTGCACTGTCCTGGGGACCCCTCGGCTTCACTTTCCTACGTTCTTTCCTCTCACTTTCATTGAGCTCTTTCTTTGTGTCTTCTTTAAACTCCTTGAATTCTCTGATGAAGTCCGTTTGTTCTCTTAAATTCTGTGTTCTGGGGTTCATCTAGGAAACTCAATGGCAGACATTTCTACAGATCTGGTAGGCTTTGGAGAGAAGATACTGCCTTGGTCTTTCATATTGTTGGTAGTTTTTGCAATGAGATCTGGGCATGCAGGCTTCCTTTAAAAATTCTGAGTCTGGTGTGGACAGACCAGGTTGAGGCAGAGGAGAAGATGTGTGGGAGGCTTGGGTTTAAAGTTTGGGAATAGCTGGGATGAATGAAGTCAGGTGGACAGAGGGAACTGAGTTGGTGTACAGGAAACACACTGTGGTCCAGGTCTGGAGGGCAGGGTACGTTTGGTTGACTGGGGCACCGAGTAGTGTTCAGGAAGAATCCTGTGATTGACTGTGGTGCAGGCACGGGTGCCCAGACGAGTTTGGTGCACTAGATGATGTACTGGTCCAGGTCTGGGGAGTAGGCATGGAAGGGAGGTCAGGGAGACTCAGGCTAGACCCTGAAGGAGGAGGAGGAGGAAGGGGAGGTCTGGCTTTGGAGAGCAGTTGGATTCATCACAGAAAGGACCTGTGGTACTTGTGTGTTTTCTTATTTGAGGAAATACTGTTGCACAGTCAATAGAACAGGGAGACAACTATCACCGTGGCTTCTTAGAACTGGTTAAACCTCCCAGGGTCATATAGGATCACAGGATTGGCATAAAAAGTATATTTTTAAAATTTATCATGGCTAGACTCAAGACACAGTGAAATAATTATAGTTAACATGGACGGAGCATTCATGGCCTTCTCCCTAACATGTTATCTTCCCTGAATTATCATTACCACTACAATATAGTAATAGTAGAACTTCCCCATTTCTGACCTAAGAACTAGGAGGTGCAGAGAGGAACTTTATCAAGGCCTATGCCTACAGAGCTGAAGCTATGTCTCAGTGGTTAAGAGCACTGGCTACTCTTCCAGAGGAGTGGGGTTCAGTTCCCAGCACTCATATCATGGCTTTCTGAGGATCCAACACATTCTTCTGCCCTCCTCCTTGTTCTACACCCAGATGTGATGTACAGCCATGTATGCTGGCAAAACACCCACACACATATGACAAATACAATAAAAAAAAATCACATACTTATAGAGCTAGGGTTTAACATCAGTTTGGCTCACAGTTTGTGTTATTTACTGCTGTATTATTGTGACCAAAATATCTGACTTGTGGCTTCAGGGACCAAAATATCTGACTTGTGGCTTCAGGGACCAAAATATCTGACTTCTGGCTCCTGGTTTCGGAGCATCTCAGTGTGTTCTTGCAGGGAAGGCAAGTTAATGAGTAGCAGAGAGTTACACAGAGGCTGCTCAAATCACACAGGAACAGGAAGTGGAGCCCAGTCTGTCCTCAAACTCTTGATTTCCTGCCTCAGCCTTCCAAGTACTGGGATTATAGGGGTATAGCTTTCTGCTTGTCATCCTTTATGATTTACAAGATGGAGACCATGAGGAGCTTTGGCTGTTTGTGTAAACAACAAACCATTGGAACCTAAGAATGACCCGGTGCATCTTCACTGGTCAAATAATTCAGGCCCTCAGTGGTCTGTGGCCTTGTTTTATGTGCCGGTCCACAGGAAGGGATTAGGACGGTGGGTCAGATGGGCAGTGGTTGGCGATGAAACAAGGCCACACCAGCAAGGGGCTGAATTGTTTGACCAGTAAAGATGTACATTTGAACATGCACATAAAAGTACATCTATGAACACACACATGCACACATACATATGAACTGCCAGTACTTGGGAGGCAGAGTGTGCAGATCTCTGAGAGTTTGAGGCCAGCCTGGTTTTAGATATTGAGTTCCAGGACAGCTGGGGCTACATAGTGAAACCCTGTCTCAAATCAACAACAGCAACAACAGCAACAACAACAACTTTGATAACAACTACAACTACTACTACTATTACTATAACTACTACTACAACAACTACCTTTACAACAACAACTACAAGAGAAACAACAACTACACTACAACAATTACAACAACCACAACCACAACCATAACCACCACCATGACAACAACAGCAGCAGCAACAACAGCAAGCATTACTATTACTACTATAAAAGAGGTAAAAGGACTGAGCTCTGAGCTCCTCCACTGGGGAGGAAAGAACTGGCCTAAGGAACTAAGGAGGAGGAACCAAGGTAGCAGAGACAGGGCCGTGGGGTTTCAGATGCCAACTAAACAAATTAGTTACAGGAAGTGGTGAGGAAGTGTTAAAAGGGCTGAATCACTAAAGATAAGGACAGGGAACTGAAGGCTGCAGTAAAGCAAGTTGGCTTGGTGACTTCTGAAACTGTTTCGGTAGGGAAGGGGCTAAGACAGGGTTTGCATGCTTAGAAGGGGTTCTAGGGAGAAAAACATACAGTGGATATAGACAACTGCTTTGGAGAAGTTTTGCGAAATGGAAGTGAAACCAGGGCAGTGGTTGATGAGGGAGGTAGGCCAGAGATGGGTTTCTTGCTTCTCTCTGGGAAAATGCATTATTTTCGATGGCAGTGTCAGGTCCCCTGCTCGTTTTCTTCACAAAATTTTGATACATTTATTTGTAATTTATTTGCTTGTCTCTCTGTGTGTATGTGTGTGTATGAGTATATGTGTGTATATGCACACGTGTGTACATGTGTGTACACGTGAGTGTGTGTGTGTGTGTGTGCATGTGTGCGTGTGTGCCCACTTGTGCTGGGATGTATAGAAGAAGGTAGAGGACAAGTCCAGGAGTCAGCTAGCTCTTTCAGCCATGTGGCTCACACTGGGGATGTCAGGCTTTTACCCACTAAGCCATCTTGCTGATTTTCTTTCATTTTTTTCAACAGGGTTTCCTGTGTCCCAGACTGACCTTTGTATCAGTGATGTAGGCAAGGATGACCTTGAACTTCTGATTCTTCTGCCTTCATCTCCAGAAAGCTGGGATTATTGGGGTATATGCTACAGTACCTAACTGCCATTCCCTTTTCCTTTCTTTTAGATTTATTATTATTATTTTATCTATTTATTATTATTATTATTATTGTTGTTGTTGTTGTTGTTGTTGTTGTTGTTGTTATTGTTGGCTGTCCTAGAACTCACTCTGTAGACCAGGCTGACTTCAAACTCACAGAGACCCACCTGCTTCTGCCTCCCAGTGATGGGATTAAAGGCGTGTGCCTCCATGCCCATCCTATTTTTCTTTTCTTTTTTTTTTTTTTTTGGTTCTTTTTTTCGGAGCTGGGGACCGAACCCAGGGCCTTGCGCTTCCTAGGTAAGCGCTCTACCACTGAGCTAAATCCCCAGCCCCTCATCCTATTTTTCTTACTTTAAGTTGTGCTATATGTGTGTCCTTGTGTGGGTATGCAGAAATCAGAACAAACTGGGAGCCTCTGCCTCTGCAGTCCCTGTTCTCAACCCCTGAGCCATGTCTTCAGCTGTTTTTCTTTCCTTTTTATCTTCCTTTTTACCCCTTGTCTTTTTTTTTCCTTGTTTTTTTTTCTTTTGAAAAAAGCTCTGGCAAGTTTTAGAGCAGAAGAGCTTTCCTGGTTCCCTGTTTTCCAGCCTTCTCTGGTGTGTTTCTAATTGAATGAAAAAAGAATGAAAGAAATAGGTAGGCACATGATTGCTCCTGGGTTTGGTGGGAGAGGAGGTTTGTTGTACACATGAGAGAGAGCATAGCCAGAGGCAGGGACATCTGGGAGAGTCCACAGTGGACATCATCAGACTGGGCTGGACCATGTTGGGAGGGGAGGGTAGGGGAGGGGAGGGGAAGGGCTTGCAAAGAGGGGGGTACCAGGTAAAACAGCCAAGAGCACAAGGCTACAAAAGGGGTAGGTAACCAAAATGGCTGGATCCTATAGGGAAGGGCAGCTCAGGGCAGGATCACAGCAACATCAAGGCCCATGGGCATCAGCATGGCCCTCGAGCTTCATCTTAGCCTGGGACAATAGTGTAGATGCCAGCATGGCCTCCAGGGGAAGTGTGGCTCATGGGGATCTTTTGAGGAGGTCCAATCCAGGAAATGAATCATTCTTCATCCCAGACATCCTGTTGCTGCACAGAGAGCAAGAGTGATCGTGTGGCTGGGCAATGTGTTAGGGGATGAGTCTGCACAAGCTCCAGGCTGCTGCGTGCCACCCTGCTGACCCCAGTGGGAAACAACATGTGGCTCCATTGACCACAACCTTCTCTCACACCTGTCACAGCTGCGGCCTCTCTAGTTCCGCCTCTCTCCACCGCACATGCACTGTTTCGTTCCTCCTTCTTCCCCACCTCTCACGCATCCATTCATTGTAGTGACATTGGAAGCTGCAGTGTGTCAGTGTGTCACACACTATATATATATATATATATATATATATATATATATATATATATATATATATACAAATGTTCATTTCAGTGAGCATTGCTCTGGTTCCAGGTTTCTGGTCTCTGACACACCATCAATATTGGACCTTCAGAGACTCCTCTCAGGTATCTTGCTGTTGACTGCTATGGTCTGACCCGCCTCCCTCTGCCCCTGCAATATCTGTTGCCATTTTGTTCCATGCCTGCCAGCTCTTTCACATTGCTGCTGTAACCTGCCAGTCACTAACACAGAGAAGTGACGGCACAAGGACATGCAGACCACATTCCCTGTTCTGTTCTGCGTGTTCTGAGTGTTCTCTATGAGGTTTGCTAATCTTAAGAATTTCCACAGAGCTTTACAGAGGACCCATCAAGTCAAAGGTCAGTATGAACTGTTATTCTAAAATATCTTGAGTCAGAGCTGACCACTGGGCAGCCCTTCCTGCACCTATGTATAAGTTCACTATAGTTTTTGTTCTGATCTCAATGTTCTGATATCAGCTTGAAGGTTAGCTGATAATACTTTGCCTAATAAGCCGACTGTTCCCCTCCTTGCCCTTTGAACCTGGTTTTTAGGATATGAACCTGCTTTCTCATGTAAATTGTCTACCCTGAGAGCACACTAGTACTGCAATTAGGTTCCTGAGTTTTTGGGTTTTTTTTGTGGTCCTGGGTGTCCAGTGTTAAGGTATGCATTCACTTAGCTATTGTTGCTTAACTGAGATCGCTGTTTGTTTGGCTTGAGTGTCGATTCCTGAACCCCACCATTGCCCAGTCACAGTGATCCATGCTCTGGTTCTGCAGGACCAGGTTTGTCACATGATCCAGCAGCTCATACATGGGGTGCTGTTGGGGTGGACTGACTCAAAGTGCTGGATCTGGGTCTGGATGGTTTTAGCAGAGTTGGTCAGCCTGGCTTCAGCATGGGATGGGTGCGGAGAAGGGAGACACTTTGGCAGCTATAATCTCCAGAAAGTTGCTTCAACCAGCAGGGAAAAGGCAACAGATGTGGTCCTGGGGTAAATTCCTGCTTCTGCATGCAACTGTAGGCTCAGCTCCGGTTTTCAGGCTTACTTCTGGTTCCGGCTTCTGTAAACTGTAATCCACTTTTGTCATGCACCCACAGCTGCCGGCTTGTGTGCTGGGGTCCGTATCTGTTGCTGGGTTCAAAGCTGACACTGAGCCAAACGAATCTCAATTTACAACCCACACTTTCTTCTGGAAGTTAGAAGGTGTGGTGGTTAATTCTGTCAACCAGACAGGATCTAGAATAACTTGGGAGACAAGTCTATGGGAATGTCTGTGATGGGATTTATGGATTGGGTTAACAGAGGTGAGACGATCCACTCTTAGTCCCCAGGGCAGCACCAGTCCACAGGCTTGGGTCCTGGGCCTATGAGGCCCTACCCCTCCAGAAGGGACTACTTCAATTAGCAGTTGAGGAGAAGGGACAGCCCTTTCTTCATTAGTGTGGTCACAGATCAGCTGCCCTTGCTCCACTAAATATCTTTTCTCACTGCTGTAACAAAATGCCTGACAAAGCAACCTAGGGAAGGAAGGGTTCATTTTGTTCACAGGGTACAGGGATTGATGTTGGGGAAGGCATGGTGGTCACACCCTGGTCAGGAATTGGAGCGAGACGGAAGCTGACACTCAGTTCACCCCACTCTTTTCGGTTCACATTTTCACTTTTATTTTTGTAGTGTTTGACAAGTTTGAACTTTAGTAATTTCCATTCCTTAGCCTTGGGTTTCATCCCATTCCTCTCTCCCACTGTAGACCTTCTCAATGGGTCTCCCTCCTACTTCCTTTTCTTACTTTGTTGGTCTCTGAGATTGCCAAAACATGGGCATGAGATTATCCTTTGAACTGACCTCAGAGCTCCAGAATAGTTACACTGGATAGATTATGCTCCATGGTTCCTGAAGATGGGGCTTTTGATCAGTCCACACCCAGACTGTTCTCTCTCGGTTAATTTCTATTGGATGTTGTCTTAGTCACTTTCCTGCTGCTGTGAAGAGACACCATGACCAAGGCAACTCTTATAAAAGAAAGCATTTCGTTGATTTCATTGGAGGCTTGCTTATAGCTTCAGAGGGTTAGTCCATTATCACCATGGGGGGGATAGGCAGGTAGACATGGTGCTGGAGAAGTGTTTGAGAGTTACATTTTGATCTGAAGGCAGCAGCAGCAGGCAGGGGCAGCTGCAGAGAGAGAGAGAGAGAGAGAGAGAGAGAGAGAGAGAGAGAGAGAGAGAGGGTTTGGGAGGGGACTGGGCTTTTGTGGGCTTTTGAAACCTCAAAGTCCACCCCTAGCAAAACACCTCCTAATCCTTCCCTGACAGCTCATCAGCGGGGACTAAGCATGCAAACACATGAGCCTATGGTGACCAAACTCATCCAAACCTCACAAATGTCTGTGAACCAGGCAGAGTCTCCTCTGGAAAGACACTGAGGAACACTGGAGAATCTCTCCTGTTATGGGACTATTACAGTCTGCCAGGGAGTCAGGTACAGACAATGAAAATATCCTGCAACCTCATGTAGTAAGTACCAGGGAAAAATGCATACTTGTAGCAGATGCCCATCCATGTCCCTGCAGCATGTGACAATTTCATGTATGGTGGCCTTGTAAGAGAACCATCAGCCACTTATGTGAGAGGACTCAGCAACTACTGGAGCCTGCTGTACTTGGCTGAAGGGCAGGCTGGGCCTAAGAGTGGAGGATTTCCCACAGATAATTCTTCAACCAATAGCTAACGTGAGCTAAGCGTAAGTGTCTAGATTTCTTGTCTCTTCACCAGGTAACCGAGGCTCCCAGTGGTCCTAGTGTACCAAGCTCCAGCTTCTGCAGGACTAATTCCCTCTGACTTCTTTTTCTTACCCACATCCCCACTTTTCCAGGTCACCTTCCAAACATGTTACCTGTACTAGTTAGATGTCCAGCCATGGAAAAGAAAAGAAGAAAGAGTGGGCATGGCGGGGGGGGGGGGGGACTGGGCTGGCAGTCTATCCACGGTTGTCTGGTTGGGGAAATGGTGGCTGCGGTTTTTGTTTGCTTGTTTGTTTGTTTTTTAGTGTTTATGGATGTTTTGCCTGAGTGCATGCATATGCGTGCGCGCGCGCGCGCGCGCGCACACACACACACACACACACACACACACACACACATGATTGTGAATGCTGGCAATTGAACCCAGGTCCTCTGCAAGAGCAACAAATGCTCTTAACTGCTGAGCCATCTTCCCAGCGTCTGTGATGGTTGGTTTTAAACATCAACTTGCCACAACCTAGAGTTCCCTACTCAGAAAGCTTCAACCAAGGGAGTGTTTCATTAAGTTGGCCCCGGGGTAAGTCTGTGGGCGAGTATCTTGATGGCTAACTGATATGGAACCTGCCCTGTGTAGGCAGCACCATTTTCTCCCCAGCAGGGCTCTGAACTGTGTAAGTGTGAAGAATCCGGCAAGCAGGCAGTGCATTTGTCTCCCTGCTGTTGACTGTGGCTGTGACGTAACCTGCTGGAGTTCCTACCTTGACTTTCATGAAATCATGGGCAGTCACCTGGAGTTTTAAAGTAAAATAAAGCCTCCCAAAGTCGCTTTTGGTCATAGCGTTTTTGTTTTTTTGTTTTTTTTTTTTTTACTTTTCTATTTTTCGGAGCTGGGGACCGAACCCAGGGCCTTGCGCTTGCTAGGCAAGCGCTCTACCACTGAGCTAAATCCCCAACCCCAGTCATAGCATTTTATCATAGCCACAGAAATGCCACTAGAACAGTGGGCCGTTGAGAAAAACCCTGGACTGAAGAGCTGCTCTGAGACTTGACTTAGACCTTGGCAGTCAGTGGAATCTGAGCCTCTGCTTACACGAGGGGGTTGGGGATTTAGCTCAGTGGTAGAGCACTTGCCTAGCAAGCACAAGGCCCTGGGTTCGGTCCTCAGCTCCGGGGGCTGGGGGAGGTCGGGGAGGGGAGAGAAGGAAGCTAGGCGTGGCTGTAGGTCTACTGCTGGGGAGGCTGAGGCAGGTGGATTACCTTAATCAGCGAGGTTGAGATCAGCTTGGACAACATATTGGTATTGTTTTTCAAGAACAATAAAAGAAGAAGATCCATGAGATAGTACTTGTCACTAAGCCTGATGACTGGAATCTGATCCCTGAGACCCACATGGTGGAAGACGAAAACTGACCCCAGCAACCTGTATTCTGACCTTCATACTTACACAGTGAAACACACAAACATTCACACACACACACACACACACACACACACACACACACACACACACACACCCCAAATAAATAAATAGAGGTAAACAAGACAAAAGAATAAAAAACTCCAGAGAGTAAAGAAACCACTTTTTTCTTTTTTGAGGGGGCCAGGGGAACACAGTCCCCCATAACACAAATTATGCAATTGAGAATCCTGGATTTGGGGAAATCACAGGGGTTAGCACACCCCAAGTGTAATGGGCGAGCCTCACCTGGGAAAACTACCTTCCTGATCATAGTGTCTCCCCTGCCAGGTAAGTATGAGAACCCATTGTTTTTAAGAACAAGAACCTAGAGTAGACTTTATACCCAACAGGGCAAAAATGGTTAAATATCTCACAATACATCCTCTAGTTCCACTGCATATAATAACTTCAAGTTCTGCTTTCAAAATGCTTTCATGAAGTATACAGAACACTACACTGTGTCTTGGATGTGACCGTGGTTAAGAAGCCAATGGTTTCTTTCCTCCTTGGGGGTGTGTGGGCCTGAACCACGGTGTGGAGGTAGAGGTCAGAGGGCGGCTTGAAAGAGTTGGTTCTTTTCTTCAACCATATGGACACCCGGGATTGAACTCAGGGGGTCGGTGCTAAATGGCAAGCACCTTTACCGCTGAGTCACCTGGCTGGACCAACTCTTGGCTCTATTTTTGAAAAAGAGATTTGTTATATGTATGTATGTGGACCCTGCATGCACCATGTGTACACATGCCAAAGGGAGCCTCAGATCCCCTGGGACTGGAGTTATAGATGGTTTCGAGCCTCCATGTGTGTACTGGGAACAAGATGTGGGTCCCCTGGGAGACCAGCCTGGTCCTAAACACTGAGCCTACTACCTAGCTTTTTACCCCCATAATAAATGAGTGACAAATGACACCTTTGGGCGGTAACCTTGATAGTTTGGGCAAGGAAGCAGGGTGGCAAGAAAAAGCAAGCTGTGATGTCCCAGAGGAAGGCTACACAGGGCTGGGCATTTGTAGAGCCTCCGCCCTCTTTCTTTGAATCTCTCATAGCTTTTGCCTCTTACTTCTCTATTTTTACCCCTCTTGGCTTTAGTGGCTTCCTCAAAGTGTTTGTGGTGCCAGCAACCCCGCAGTTCACACATCTCCTAGGGTTTTGTTCCTTTCAGTCATGACTCTTAAATTTCTTCTGGTGACAGGTATGTGTTGGGGTCTTGGGGGATCCTCAGGGTTGGGGAAAGGGGGTGGGGTCCTCATAATGGGAAGGAAGGGATCTTTTGGGTCTATGAGTGGAGAGGAAGGTTGTAGGGAGGAGTAGGTGGGGAGAGGCAAAGGGCTTTAGGAAATATGGATACCAAGGATTGAACTCAGGCGGTCGGTGCCTAATGGCAAACGCCTTTAGTAACCGAGCCACCTTGCTGGACCAACTCTTGGCGAACTTTTAAAAAGAAAATCTTATGCGCGTGGATGTTTTACCTGGATGCATGTCTATGTATCAGGTGTGTGCAGTGCTGGTGGAACTCAGAAGGGAGCCTCAGAAGGGGAGGAGGGGCTCTTTTGGATCTGTGAGTGGAGAGAAAGGTCAGGGAATAGGAAGGAGCTCGGTAGAGAGGCAAAGGGCTTTAGGGAAGGATAAACGATTCCAAAAGAAAAAAAGCAGAGGTAGGCGAGAGGAGTGGTTAGGGAAGCATGGATGAAGGACTAAATCCATCGACTGCGAGGCTGTTCATAGACGAGGCTACCGAGGTGCAGGCGTGGCTCCAGGGAGCACAGCAGGTACACTTCCTCCTGCCTTCCTCGTACCACTTCTTAGCCTTACGTTCTAATCAACAGGAGTCTAGTGGGAATGCTTGTTGGATGACTGATAATCAAAGACTGGTTTGTTTCTTTTTATGCCTCTTTTTGTAGGGAGTGAATCAAGAAGGGAAGGAACTACTTGAAACTTGCAT
Organism: Rattus norvegicus; assembly: GCF_021556685.1. Taxonomy (NCBI): domain Eukaryota; kingdom Metazoa; phylum Chordata; class Mammalia; order Rodentia; family Muridae; genus Rattus; species Rattus norvegicus. The sequence continues at coordinate 195,611,269 of NC_141534.1, forward strand.
AGGAAGGAAAATTTCTTACTGAGGCCTTTGTTGTGTAAACCATTGTGGTTGTGACAGTGGGGGAAGAAGCCATTGTGGGCTTAGAGAGGGACTGGCCATACCTCTTCATCTTCATAGGCACTTAGAGGCCCGAGTCAGCACATTTGGCCCGTGGGTTAGATGTGGTCTCTACTCGTCTTAAAAGACAAACATCTACCATCCATCAGTGTTGGGGGATACTAACTTTACTCCCAGTTTAGAGAAATGTCATTCCTCAAGAATCTTATTCATCGCACGGGTAAATGTGTATCACAAAAATTGTGATAATTGGTTACAGTTTGAAATTGCTTGATGAAAACTTGGTAGATAGAGGTGAGGCCTGGGGCTTGCCCAGTGCGAAAGAAGCTCTCAGTTTGATCCCTAGCACCAGATAAACTGGACACGGTAATGCACCCTGTAACCCCTGCACTGGGGGTGGGGTGGAGGCAGGAGAATCAGGAGGTTAGGATGATCCTCAGCTACATGAGGAGTTCAGAGCCAGCCTAGGATGTGAGAGACACTGTCTTAAAAGCTTTTCTTCAAGCTGGGCGTGATGGCACACACCTTTTATCCCAGCACTGGGGAGGCAGAGGCAGGTGGGTCTCTAAGAGTCTGAGGCCAGCTTGGTCTACAGAGATAGTTCCAGGCTAGCCAGGGCTACACAAAGAAACTTTGTCTCCAACAAACAAAACAACAAAACAACAACAACAACAATGCCTTTTCCTCCACAGTCTTGCAGTCCGGCTGGTCTGAAACTCACTGTTGAGACTTTTGCCTCTGCCTCCCTGGTGCTGGGTTCTGCTTAACCAGCTGGTCTTCTGTAGAAAAAGTGAATGGATTGCAGTGTGATGGCCCACCCCTGCAACCCCAGCATTTGGGAAGTAGAATGGAAGCCAGAAGACCAGGAGGTCTAGGCTATCCACACTTACACTGTAGTGTTCAGAAGACCAGGAGGTCTAGGCTATCCACATTTACACTGTAGTGTTCAGAAGACCAGGAGGTCTAGGCTATCCACACTTACACTGTAGTGTTCAGAAGACCAGGAGGTCTAGGCTATCCACACTTACACTGTAGTGTTCCAGGTCAGGCTGGGCGATATACAACACTGTCTCAAAAACTTAACAGACAGACCCTACACTGTTTGGATCCCTGTCCTGGGCTGTCAGAGCTTCGGTGAATGTGGACAGGAATGGTCATGACTGGAAATGTGTGTT